>NC_059444.1:88306904-88601904 GCF_905237065.1 Salmo salar
GGCTCTGGTATCAAGTTCTAAGGTCATAAATATCAAAGCAATGTTTCTGAAGTTCATACTAGCTGTCAATAATGGCCCTACGAAGCTGTTTGATTAATTCTGGTAGGCATTTCATTTGGGAGATAACTTCCGTTAAAGATTGTCCATCGTTATTATTATAATTTACAAACAATGGTGTAATGTTTTTTTTTCCTTCCTGAAACCGAGAAAAAACAGCCAAAAATCCAAGGACTGATCCAATCCAACATTTTTGTGAACCAATATATTCACTGTGTCCAGCCCACTAATGAGCACCAAAATGATATTCACTGTGTCCAGCCCCCTAACATGGCTCGATGGGTCAATTGAGGACGATGAGGTTGAGCTATCAGGTAATAGCATTCATAGAATTGACCGAAATGGTGGTGGCGTGTGTGTTTTTACTAGGAATGATATGCATTTTAACCCTCGTTCAGATCTGAAAATGGATGGTCTTGAGGTTGCATGGGTAGATCTACTTCTTCCTTAACGTCATCCTATACTTGTTGGCGTGTGCCATCAGCCTCCTAAGCAGAATAATTTCTATGATTTACTTGAATGGAATTGCTGTGATCACAATATATTTGCTGATAGAGAAGGTATTCTGCCTGGTGATTTTAATACAAATGTGCAGTTATCACCCAAGAAAAGTACACTAGTAAATGCCCTATATAACTTTAATCAGTTATTTGGACTGAAACAACTGATTGTTGAGCCAACCCGGGTGTGTATTGACAGTGAATCAACTTTGGATTTGATTATTGTATCAGATCAAGAGAACGTCTGTCAGTCAGGTGTCTTAAATATTGGTTTTAGTGATCATATGGTAACCTACTGTACCTGTAAGACATCCAAAATGCTACTAGAGACAGGTAATAAATACATGAAGGTACGGTCTATGAAACAATACTCAAAAGAACGTTTTGTAGAAGTCCTTGGAATTTTGTATTGGTCTCCTGTACTAAACTGTGATGATGTTGATCAAGCTTGGTATCTTTTTAAAGATCTGTTTCTGTCTGCACTCGACTCTCTGGCTCTGATTTAATCAAATTCAAATCAAACAGACTTATTTCCTAAAACTTTTCAATACTAAGCGTCATATTAAGGTGTCGGACATTAATTGTGTGACAGTAAATAACTAGCCAGGTCTATTTTGCTTTAGCAGCTAGAATCCGTCTGTCCACACTAGTCTCGGAAATGCATAATTTCCGAGATCTTAGACCTCATAAGGAAAAGGGATCGCTACCTGGCCAGATTCAGAAGGACAAATCTTCAACAAGATTATGACGATTATATTAACTGTAGAAACCAGGCAAGATACAAAATGGAAAAGGCCAAATCTCAACATTATATAGATGCCGTTAATGACAACTTACATCTGTCTTGTAAACTGTGGAACATTTTAAAAGACATTGGCTTAAAAACTCCCCATATGGTAAAATCCTGTAGTATTGGCCTGGATATTGATGATATTTTATGCTATCAGCAAGCAAAGGTTGCAACTTATTTTAACACATTTTTTTACCACTATAGCCTCATCTCTGGTTAAGAAGTTACCCTTCTGCTCTGAACACTATGGCCTGTCTTTCATTAACAACTTTTACCATAGCAAAGGTATCACAAATGATTTGTTTGAGCTGTGCATGGTAACAGAGGACAACGTTTCCAATCTACTATGCTTAATGAGCACAAACAAAGCGACTGGGCTGGATAACCTTCCTGCAAGATTCATAAAGGATAGTGCTTGTGTGACTGCTAAAATGATAACTCATACTGTAAACCTTTCTATTAGTAGTGGTACATTTCCCCAGGATCTCAAAACAGCCCGGGTGGTTCCACTCCACAAGAAGAGCAGTAAAACAAATGGCCTGTGTCAATCCTCACCACCTTCCAAAGTTGTTGAGAGATTCGTTTTTAATCAACTTGAGGGATACCTTCTGGAGCACAAACTTCTTTATGAACTCCAATCTGGCTTTAGAACAGCTCATTCCACTGATACTTGACTTATTCACCTATCTGACCAACAGAACACAAGTATGTAATGTTGGTGATGTTCTGTCAGAGGCCAAAGAAATATCCCGTGGAGTACCGCAGGGATCAATTTTAGGGCCTCTCTTATTTCTTATATACGTTAATGATCTGCCAGATACAGTAAAGTGTAAACTCCTGCTTTATGCTGATGATTCAGACATACTGGTATCAGGGAAGGATACAGTTTACATAGAGGAGACCCTGAGTGAGGAATTGCATTTTGTTAGAGATTGGTTGTCTGACAACAAATTGTCACTACATTTGGGAAAAACTGAATCGATTTTGTTTGGAACAAAACGTAGATTGCTTAGGGCTGATAAGATAACGGTAAACTGTGCAGGCAAGGAGGTTGAATCTCAAACAAGTGTATCTTACCTTGGTGTGTCCCTAGATCAATCCCTTTCTGGAGACCTGATTGCCATTTTAGAAAGAATTTTAGCATCATAAAAATTGACATTTTTATATTGTAACACTAGATATTTTAACATTAAAGTTAAGAAACTGCTTGTCTCAACATTGATTCAGTGTCATTTTGATTATGCCTGCTCTGCTTGGTATAGTGGGTTATCAAAAAAGCTGAAAAAGAGAATGCAGGTCATGCAAAATAATGTTATCAAGTATATGCTGAATGTCCACCCTAGGACCCACATAGGGGTACAGGAGTTCTGGGAGGTGGGCTTGTTGCCTTTGGAGTCCAGAGTGGACCAACTTAAACTTAATCACATTTGACATCTTAAATGATCGTGCCCCAGGTTACATGAAAAACTACATTGATATGGTCTATAACCAACACAGTTACAATACCAGAGCTAGTGTTATGTCTTGTAAAATCACAATAGTAAACATACTGTGAGGAGCACGTTTTTCCATACAGGCATTTGTCTGTGGAATAGCAAATAAAAAGTAAAAATAGCTTTGAAAAGCAGGCAAAGTTTTCACTTGGACAAGGTTGTCTAAGTAAGAGAAACCACTCCACTGCCCCTTGTGGCCCCTACTGCTGGTCAGGTGTATTTATTAGAAGGATCGCTATGATGTTCAATTAATAGATTGTTTTAGTGTGAAATGAATATGGTTGATTTTTAAGGTTAGGGAGAAGGGCAGTGAATAGTGCCACTTTTTTAGGATGTCAATATAAATGAATGTATTTATGGTGGTTTATAATTTTGTCTTTTAATCATTATATGTGTTATTGTTTTTACCATTGAGGACCACTTTGGAAACGTGTTTTAATTAATACTTTCAAGTGATATCCTCTGGGTCCACATTGTGCATTTTGCTGTATATGTCTGTTACCCAAAATAAATTCAATTTTAATTTTTATTTTTTAAACACACATAAAATAATATTTACTGTGTCCAGCCCAAAAATAAAAACTAGACAGTCAGGGAGCATAGATAATTCCAAAGACGACAAACTGAATTGCAATATATACTGAATTGCAGTAGTCTACACCGATTTAAAAAAAGTTTGTTGTTTTTGGTAACATCTTGTTTTTAGTAAGATCTTTGGTAAGTAATAGTGCGCAATAGCTGTTTAGCAGACAGAATGAGGATTGAAATGATGCACTTACCTTGATTCCGATGGCACAGAAATCTGAAGCGAAGGGGTAATTGTACAGATTGACCTCACAGCCCACCACAGTGTTCATGATGACCATGTGCTCTATAGTCCCGTTGCTGTGCACCAGCAAATCCTTGTTGCTATGCTTCATCTTTGTTTGCACTCTTTAGACATGAGAGGTAGAGGACAGACAACTGAGGATTGATCTACTAAAACTTTCACAACTAAACATTTGGCCACTAAACAGACAACTGAAGATTGATCTACTGAACTGTCACTCCTAAACATTTGGCCACTAAACAGACAACTGAAGACTGATCTACTGAACTGTCACTCCTAAACATTTGGCCACTAAACAGACAACTGAAGACTGATCTACTGAACTGTCACTCCTAAACATTTGGCCACTAAACAGACAACTGAAGATTGATCTACTGAACATGTAAAAGTCGGTTTGGCGTCTCTAACTTGAACAGTTCAAGAGTTATTGTTGTTGAGTTTTATTACATGCTTCCTATGGTTCTCATTCAAACCCATGTTCATTTAAACGGTTATAGTTCAGAAAGTATAAATAGTATAACAAATCTGTATAAAAACAATCTAAGTTGGCTCAGTTTGAACATGTCAACGCTGGTTGGTGTTGATAGCTTGACTTGTGTAAGAGCAGTGGCAAATTAAAATACTTTCCATTCAACCCTATGGAGCGTTTATGATCATTTAAAATGGTTATAGTTCAAAAAGTCTAAATGTTATAACAATTCTGAATGCAAGCACTCTATGTTTCGTGTTAGTAGCTTAAATGGTTTAAGCTCTAGAGTGGGCGGAAGAAATATAATAACCATGATACTAATAAGACTATGAGATAGATCTGGAAGTGTGCTTTTCCATCACCAAGCCACCTAAAAATAAATGAAACATAACATAAGTTATTGTATTCTGTTGTAAGTGGACTCACCCATTAGTCACATGGAGTTCAGGAGTCCAGATTTTGCTGACAGGCAGGACCACCATATCATGATGATAGACTGATGTGTTCCATGATAAATCAGGGTCTTCCCAAGACTAGTTTCAAATCAAATCAAATGTTATTTGTCACATGTTCTGAATACATCAGGTGTAGACCTTACCGTGAAATGCTGAATACATCAGGTGTAGACCTTACCGTGAAATGCTGAATACATCAGGTGTAGACCTTACCGTGAAATGCTGAATACATCAGGTGTAGACCTTACCGTGAAATGCTGAATACATCAGGTGTAGACCTTACCGTGAAATGCTTACTTACGAGCCCTTAACCAACAATGCAGTTCAAGAGTTAAGAAAATATTTACTAAATAAACTAAAGTAAAAAATAAAATAACAATAACGAGGCTATATACAGGGTGTACCGGTACCGAGTCAGTGTGGGGGGTACAGGTTAGTTGAGGTAATTTGTACATGTAGGTAGGGGTGAAGTGACTATGCATAGATAATAAACAGTGATTAGCAACAGTGTAAAAATAAAAGGGGGGGGGGGATTGTCAATGTAAATAGTCCGGCTGGCCATTTGATTAATTGTTCAGCAGTCTTATGGCTTGGGGGAAGAATCATAGTCATGAGAAGTATTACAAAATGTCACATTTACTTGAATGTCTCTCTTGATTTTTGATGTGTACTTACCAGTATGACTTGCAGATGACTCTCGAAATGGAGGTTTTTGTGTCCTATTAGGAAGAGAATAATTCATCACATAATGATAGAAATGTCAATATGTTATCTCTGAAACGCATCACTTTGCACAAAACTCAATTAAAAGGAACGGAAAGTGACTTACGACAGACAGAGTTTCATACACTATTAACGGCACACTGATTTTTGAGATGCACCGTGGAGACTGTGGCTGACTCAGAGCTTCTTTCGCAATCAGCATGCTGGCCAGACATCGACGGGTCGTACAGGATGGTGTGGTTACACTGGATGAAGTGGCTGTGTCGAATGGTTGGTCTACACTGGCTGTATTGGAAGCATTGTCTGGAGTCATTTCACTGGCTAAAATGGCTGCATTGGATGGAGGGTCTGCTGCAGACACTGTGGAACCAGAGACAGGTATATAATTTCAGAATAATACATTGGATTTATATAGCGCTTTTCTAGGAACCAATGATGCCTTCCAATAGTTCAACAACACAGTACAAGAAATGACCAACTTAATCTAAATGTAATGGGATAAGGTTGTTGCATGACTTAATAGTAGTGACTCATTATCTGTCAAAAGTGACCTGATACTCTATCGCTAGTCCATTATCGCTCCAATACACTACATGACCAAAAGTATGTGGACATTTCATGAAGCTCTCGACAAACAGTTATTGTGCTGATGTTGCTTCCAGAGGCAGATTGGTGTTGCAACCGAGGACAGACAATTTTTAGACACTACACGCTTCAGCACTAGGTGGTCTGGTTCTGTGTGCTTGTGTGGCCTAACACTTCGCGGCTGAGCCGTTGTTGCTCTTAGCTGTTTCCACTTTACAATAACAGCCCTTACAGTTGACTGGAGCCACATTGAAAGGCACTGAGCTCATCAGTAAGGGCACTCTACTGCCAATGTCTGTCTATGGAGATTGCATGGCTGTGTGCTTGATTTTATACACCTGTCAGTAACAGGTGTGGCTGAAATAGCCGGAATACCCTAATTTGAAGGGGTGTCTACATACTTTTGTACATACAGTGCATTCGGAAAGTATTCAGACCCTTTCCCTCTTTCCACATTTTGTTATGTTCTCAAATGGATAAAATAAAAATTGTTCCTCATCAATCTACACACAATGCACCATAATGACAAAGTGAAAACAGGTCTTTAGAAATGTTTGCAAATTCATAAAACAAAAAAAACAGATACCTTATTTACATAAGTATTCAGGCTCTTCGCTATGAGACTCGAAATTGTGCTCAGGTGCATCCTCTTTCCATTGATCATCCTTGAGATGTTTCTACAACTTGATTGGAGTCAACCTGGGGTAAATTCAATTGATTGGACATGATTTGGAAAGGCACATACCTGTCTATATAAGGTCCCACAGTTGTCAGAGCAAAAATATGTCAGAGCAAAAACCAAGCCATGAGGTCGAAAGAACTGTCCATAGAGCTCAGAGACAGGATTGTGTCAAGCACAGATCTGGGGAAGGATAACAAAACATTTCTGCAGCATGGAAGGTCCCCAATAACACAGTGGCCTCCATCATTCTTAAATGGAAGAAGTTTGGAATCATCAAGACTCTTCCTAGAGCTGGCCGCCCGGCCAAACTGAGCAATCGGGGGAGAAGGGCCTTGGTCAGGGAGTTGACCAAGATCCCGATGGTCACTCTGACAGAGTTCCTCTGTGGAGATGAGAGAACCTTCCAGAAGGACAACCATCTCTGCAGGTGGAGTGGCAGATGGAAGCCACTCCTCAGTAAAACGCCCGCTTGGAGTTTGCCAAAAGGCACCTAAAGGACTCTCAGACCATGAGAAACAAGATTCCCCTGTCTGATGAAACCAAGATTGAACTCTTTGGCCTGAATGCCAAGCGTCGCGTCTGGAGGAAACCTAGCACCATTCCTACGGTGAAGCATGGTGGTGGCAGCATCATGCTGTGGGGATGTTTTCCAGTGGCATGGACTGGGAAACTAGTCAGGATTGAGGGAAAGATGAACGAATCAAAGTACAGAGAGATCCTTGATGAAAACTTGCTCCAGAGCTTTCAGGAACTTAGACTGCTGGGGTGAAGGTTCACTTTCCAACAGGACAACGACCCTAAGCACACAGCCAAGACAACGCAGGGGTGGCTTCGGGACAAGTCTTGGAATGTCCTTGAGTGGCCCAGCCAGAGCCCGGACTTGAACCCGATCAAACATATTTGGATGCTCCCCATCCAACCTGACAGAGCTTGAGAGGATCTGCAGAGAAGAATGGGAAAAACTCCCCAAATACAGGTGTGCCAAGCTTGTAGCGTCATACCCAAGAAGACTTCAGGCTGTAATCATTGACAAAGGTGCTTCAACAAAGTACTGAGTAAAGGGTCTGAATACTTATGTAAATGTGATATTTCTTGTTTTTTGGGGAGGGGGGGCAAACATTTCTTAACACCTGTTTTGGCTTTGTCATTGTGGGGTATTGTGTGTAGATTGATGAGGGAAAAACACAATTTAATCCGAATGCTAATAGGAACAATAAAGATGACATTCTTCTGGTGCAATTTGTGTTGTTTTAAGAAGAGTAAAATGGAGCCCAATATCTTACCTGTTTCCAAGAGTAGGGAGAAGAGACAACATTTCAGCATGCTGTGTTCCATGGGTCTCATCCCTGCACGTCCTCCTGTCACAAAGTACATAGTCAGTTGGACATTGGTGCACAGTCTTACTAGAAATTAAGATGAGTTTCCTCCAATGAAACTGTTAGAAGAAGGACTGAAAACCTACCTTTAGCTGCTTAGTGATCACCACTTGCCTTCTCCTGCCCTCTCTAGCCAATGCCACACCTGGGCTGACCCTTATAAAGGCTGCTCTGGAACATTTGGTCACAGAAGTCTTCCACGAGAACATGCACACCCCCACAAACTGTCTACATGTTATTATGATTCTCGATATTATACAGTGTGTGCTTGGCCATAATCCCCAAATAATTGTTTTTAAATTAACCTCCCAGGATTCATTTCACCATCCTGTGTAAACAACAACCACAACAGACATGTAATTACTACCTTTGACTGGTCAGAAGCGGATATACGGCCACCTGCCATTAAACCCTATAGATTATTAGGTTTAAAGGCCCAGTGCAGTTAACTTTATTTTCCAGTTTTTTCATGCTATTTTCGTGCTATGAGGTCGAAATAACACTCTAAAATTGAGAAAATATGATAATGCCCTTTTTGTGTAAGAGCTGTTTGAAAAAAATGCTTGGAATTTCAGCTGGCTCAGGTGGGAAGTTTTTGGGCCCACCGCATAAGGTCACAAGGCGATCTGACGATAATAGACCAATGAACAAGAAGGTTCATTTGCACATATCTTCCTAGTTCTGGTGCTGGTCCCGCTCATAAGCAAGAGATTGTGCAGTGTCTTTGCACTGTCTTCCATCCAAGCTATCACTTCGTCTGATTTGGCTTCGATTTGGTTTTCATAATAATTGTCAGAGAAGTTCAGTCCGAAGTTCCGAACATTTGCATATGCACAGCACACTTCTCATCAGACTGCATTGCAAAACAGGCTAGGTACACACGTGGATTTTGAAATCGGCAGCAGCAGCAACCATTCATGAAGTGTTTAGATACTTATTTTTCGATTATAAGTAAAGGACATGCTATTCATGAGTTTTAGATAGCTACCATTAGTATTGCTAGCTATTTTTGACGAACGGTTCTACCTGTTGTATGGCAATTGCCATCTTTCTAAAGTACATTTGATGATATAATAATGATGGCAAAGTTGTTTTCTTACTAATTACTTGTCTACTTTATGTCATTTTTTTCTTGTCTTGTCGTTTTGATGCTAATGTTTTCTTTGATGACTGTACAAAGTAAAATGCAAAAATGTACAATTTGAAGAGTATTCATTAGTATTAGAGCTAAAACGAACTGGCATGTGATTGCATTAGTAGATACTAGCCTGATATCCAGAAAAAAGAGAGAGGGTATATTAATATTATTAGCTAGGTAGATATCTCATTAGGTGTATGTTTATCTGTGATATGATTCCAAAATAGTAAACCTTCTGGCTGTTAAACGTAAGAATGAAGGTATAACCTTTATGATAGATCATAAGCCTTATGAAAGCTCAAGCTGGAGGTCAAGCTGGTTTGTCTTTGCTACAGGCATACATGATCATATTATTTCAGTTATGGAGTTTCAGATATACAATTATGTTAACTGTTTTCTCAAATGTTAGAGAGAAAACATTAGAATTATAAAATGTAACTTTGTCACCTTACAAACAGGTTGATAACTAGTGGCTACACAATTCCCTTCCATTCATAATCCCCTTTCTTATGTGCTAAAGGATCATCTCTGAGGAAGACCTGCAGGATAAGAAGGACCGAGAGGTCATGGACGTCTTGGAGGAAGATGCTTTTGATAAGAAGCTACTTAGACGAGGACGAAGAGTATGAGACACACACACACACACACACACAGGACAGACAGGTGAACATTGACTGGCAGAGAAACAGCTGAACTGGTTCATGATGCTGCTGGAGGTGGCTGCTGTACATACCAAGCTGGTGGTGCATGTCGTAGAAATGCGCTAGCCTGGGCCCAGATCTGTGTAAGCTGCCATGCTAACTCCTAATGTATGATAGATGGCATGCAATGTTACCATAGCAGTTGGCTATACATCAGTGGAGGCTCCTCAGAGGAGAAAGGGGAGGACCATCCTCCTCAGTGAATTTCATAAAAATGTAAATAGTGAAACATAAAAAGTTAAAATGTTTAGATAAAACTATATAAAATATATTCACATCACCAAATAATTCATTAAAATACATTATTTTGCAATGGAGGGCTACAGTAGACTCAACAGCACTCTATAGGGTAGCACCATGCTGTATATAGATTTTTCTACTGTATTATTGATTGTATGTTTGTTTATTCCATGTGTAACTCTGTGTTGTTGTATGTGTCGAACTGCTTTGCTTAATCTTGGCGAGGTCGCAGTTAGAACTTGTTCTTAACTGGTCTACCTGGTTAAATAAAGGTGAAATAAAATTAAAAATTAAAAAACATGGTGTAGCCGGAGGACAGCTAGTTTCTGTCTTCCTCTGGCTACATTGACTTCAGTACAAAACCTAGGAGGCTCGTGGTTCTCACCCCCTTCCATAGACTAACACAATAATTGTAACAACTTCCAGAGGACTTCCTCCAACCTATCAGAGCTCTTGCAACATGAACTGACATGTCCACCCAATCAAAGGATCAGAGAATGAATCTAGTACTGAAAGCATAAGCTACAGCTAGCTAGCACTGCAGTGCATAAAATGTGGTGAGTAGTTGACTCAAAGAGAGAGAAAGAAAACAGTAGAACAGTTTTGAACAAATACATTTCTTTAAAAAATGGAGAAGCAAGTGAGAGAGAGAGAGAGAGAAAGCTGGTTATATTTAGAATTTTTTTCCACATTCACTTAGCTAGCGAATGCAGCTAGCTAGTTTAGCCTATCCAAACACCTGGCTCAAACAGAGAGGGATGCTATGTTACCTAGTTACCAAGCAAAGGAAAAAGTTGAGTAGGAGAGCAGGTAGATGCGAGAAGGAATTATATGATCTGGCTGCTATGAAATGTAACTGTGTTTGCATGTGATCAGGACTGCATCCATTCTGCCGATTCTGTTGAAAAACATTTCTTAAATGGAAGCAAACGGAATGAAATGGCGATAAACATATCTGAATCTGTCCAACAGAAACTCTCGTTTGCAACTGTTGGACTAATGATTACACCCTAGATCAGCTAGATCAAATCAAATTTTATTGGTCACATTCACATGGTTAGCAGATGTTATTTTGAGTGTAGCAAAATGCTTGTTCTTCTAGTTCCGACAGTGCAACAATATCTAACAAGTAATATAAAACAATTCCACAACAAATATCTAATGCACACAAATCTAAGTAAGGAATGGAATATATAAATATATGGATGAGCAATGTCAGAGCGGCAGATGCTTAGATGCAATAGATAATATAGAATATAGTATACATATGAGATGAGTAATGCAAGATATGTAAACATTATTAAAATGATTAGTGTTCCATTTATTAAAGTGGCCAGTTATTACACGTCTGTATGAAGGCAGCAGCCTCTCTATGCTAGTGATGGCTGTTAACAGTCTGATGGCCTTGAGATAGAAGCTGTTTTTCAGTCTCTCGGTCCCAGCTTTGATGCACCTGTACTGACCTCGCCTTCTGGATGGTAGCGTGGTGAACAGGCCGTGGCTCGGGTGGTTGATCTTTTTGGCCTTCCTGAGACATCGGGTGCTGTAGGTGTCCTAGAGGGCAGGTAGTTTGGTGATGTGTTGTGCAGACCGCACCACCCTCTGGAGAGCTCTGCGGTTGTGGGTGGTGCAGTTGCCGTACCAGGCGGTGATGCAGCCCGACAGGATGCTCTCAATTGTGCATCTGTAAAAGTTTGTGTGGGTTTTAGGTGACAAACCAAATTTCTTCAGCCTCCTGAGGTTGAAGAGGCGCCCACAGTCCTTGGTAGCAGGCCGCATCGGTGGCACTGTATTATCCTCAAAGCGGGCAAAGTGCTTTATTTGTCTGGAAAGGTGGTTAGTTTGTCTGGAAGCAAGACGTCGGTGTCCGCGACTTGGCTGGTTTTCCTTTTGTAGTCCGTGATTGTCTGTAGACCCTGCTACATACGTCTTGTGTCTGAGCCGTTGAATTGCGACTCCACTTTGTCTCTATACTGACATTTTGCTTGTTTGATTGACTACTCTGTTTGCATTCTGCCATATTCCCAGTCACCTTGCCATGGTTAAATGTGGTGGGTCGCGCTTTCAGTTATGCGCGAATGCTGTAATCTATCCACGGTTTCTGGTTAGGGTAGGTTTTAATAGTCACAGTGGGTGCAACATCTGCTATACACTTCCTTATAAACTCACTCACTGAATCAGTGTATACGTCGATATTATTCTCTGCTACCTGGAACATGTCCCAGTCCACGCGATCAAAACATTCTTGAAGAGTGGATTCCGATTGGTCAGACCAGCGTTGAATAGTCCTTAGCACGTGTACTTCCTGTTTGAGTTTCTGCTTATAGGAAGGGAGGAGCAAAATGGAGTCAAGGTCATATTTGCCCAAAACGAGGGCGGGCCTTGTATGCATCCCGGAAGTTAGAGTAACAATGGTCCAGTGTTTTTCCAGCGCGAGTGCTACAGTCGATATGCTGATAAAATTTAGGTAGCCTTTTCCTCCAATTTGCTTTGTTAAAAACCCCAGCTAGAATAAGTGCAGCCTCAGGATATATGGTTTCCAGTTTGCATAAAGTCCAGTGAAGTTCCTTGAGGGCCGTCGTGGTATCGGCTTGAGGGGGGATATACACGGCTGTGACAATAACCAAAGAAAATTCTCTTGGGAGATAATACGGTCGGCATTTCATTGTGAGGAATTCTAGGTCAGGTGAACAAAAGGACTTGAGTTCCTGTATGTTGTTACAATTACACCATGAGTCATTAATCATGAAACATATGCAGGCAAGATTGTGCAAGGTGGTATTGAATGTGTCAATGTCTGTCACCATGATTTCTCATATTTTCTCGACCTGTGCACCTACCTTGTAAATGTTCATTTATAGGCTAGGTTGTAGCAACCTCATGGGTGTAGGAAAATGTGAGTATCATGTAGTAGCCTAATCCTATTGATGTTACATTGAGCTGGGTGAATGGAAAGTTTACATACACTTAGGTAGGAGTCATTAAAACTCGTTTTTCAACCACTCCACAAATGTCTTGTTAACAAACTATAGTTTTGGCAAGTCGGTTAGGACAACTACTTTGTGCATGACACAAGTCATTTTACCAACATTTGTGTACAGACAGATTATTTCACTTATAATTCAATGTATCACAATTCCAGTGGGTCAGAAGTTTATATACACTAAGTTGACTATGCCTTTAAACAGCTTGGGAAAATTCCAGAAAATGATGTCTTCTGATAGGCTGGTAACATCATTTTGGAGGTGTACCTGTGGATGTATTTCAAGGCCTACCTTCAAACTCAGTGCATCTTTGCTTGACATCATGGGAAAATCAAAAGAAATCAGCCAAGACCTCAGAAAAAAATTGTAGACCTCCACAAGTCTGGTTCATCCTTGGGAGCAATTTCCAAATGCCTGAAGGTACCACGTCCATCTGTACAAACAATAGTACCCAAGTATAAACACCATGGGACCACGCAGCCGTCATACCGCTCTGGAAGGAGACGCGTTCTGTCTCCTAGAGATGAATGTACTTTGGTGCGAAAAGTGCAAATCAATCCCAGAACAACAGCAAAGGACCTTGTGAAGATGCTGGAGGAAACCGGTACAAAAGTATCTTTATCCACAGTAAAACAAGTCCTATATCGACATAACCTGAAAGGCCCTCACATGGAAGAAGCCACTGCTCCAAATCTGCCATAGTAAAGCCAGACTACAGTTTGCAACTGCACATGGGGACAAAGATTGTAATTTTTGGAGAAATGTCCTCTGGTCTGATGAAACAAAAATATATAATGACCATCGTTTTGTTTGGAGGAAAAAGGGGGAGGCTTGCAAGCTGAAGAACACCATCCCAACCGTGAAGCACGGGGTGGCAGCATCATGTAATGGGGGTGCTTTGCTGCAGGAGAGACTGGTGCACTTCACAAAATAGATGGCATCATGAAGAGGAAAATGATGTGGATATATTGAAGCAACATCTCAAGACATCAGTCAGGAAATTAAATCATGGTTGCAAATGGGTCTTCCAAATGGACAATGACCCCAAGCATACTTCCAAAGTTGTGGAAAAATGGCTTAAGGACAACAAAGTCAAGGTATTGGAGTGGCCATCACAAAGCCCTGACCTCAAACCTATATTTGTGGGCAGAACTGAAAAAGCGTGTGCGAGCAAGGACGCCTACAAACCTGATTCAGTTACACCAGTACTGTCAGGAGGAATGGGCCAAAATTCACCCAACTTATTGTAGGAGCGTGTGGAAGGCTACCCGAAACGTTTGACCCAAGTTAAACAATTTTAAAGGCAATGCTACCAAATACTAGTTGAGTGTATGTAAACTTCTGACCCACTGGAAATGTGATGAAAGAAATAAAAGCTGAAATAAATCATTCTCTGTATTATTATTCTGACATTTCACATTCTTAAAATAAATTGGTAATCCTAACTGACCTAAAACAGGGAATTTTTACTAGGATTAAATGTCAGGAATTGTGAACAACTGAGTTTAAATGTATTTGGCTAAGGTGTATGTAAACTTCCGACTTCAACTGTATGTATATTATTCATTTGTTTAGGCAGGTTCTAAGAAACATGACTAATAAAAAGTATTTTAAAAATAACATAATAGCATATTTCGAGTTTAATTAGACCTATGTTACGGGTCTGTACAGCCATGGCTGCACCATCCAAATAAAATCAACAGTTTATTTTGTTCATTAAACAGACAAGACACACCTACCCGATCACAGTCAACATACACATATTTTATAGTAAGAATATAACAGAATAAATACAAATTGTCTTTTTCCCACACAACTTGTGTCACGGGAATGTACGTGGAACCGCCATCATATAACAAAAGTGATATTTTTAAACCGAGCCCATTTTTAAACAATACTCACTCCACTTTGTTAGGGAGCTGGTGTCTGGTCTTATCTTCATCATGATACTGATAGAAAATAATAGTAATCCTATTTTCAAAAGCGTGTGAGTCTCGTGTTCATATTTCACAACCTCCGCGGGTTTTTGGAGTTGCGTATACGCGATCGAGCAAAACAATAGGCCTACTCTGGATTTAGACTACATCATTGCATGCTAAATGTTTCTGATCGGTGACAGATGACCAAACGAATAGATGAGCTATACCGCCTCCACTTATTTGCCCAACCAGAAATCATTTAACCAAATAGCCTATACAGACGGAGATTCAGTGAAACAAAATCACATTGATTGATTATCAGACAAGTCAGTGAAGTCACAGTTTTTTGGTCAGGAGTAGGCCTGGGATACTAAACGACTGGGAGTGAAGAGCAAAATAATCCACTTGTTAAATTAAATAACAACATGTTCTAATAAATGAGCCAACTACACAAAATGATCATGAGCAGCACTCACCTCACTTTAGTTAACATTTCTTCCAGCCTAATTGTAGTCTAACCAATATCCAAACGGAGATTCAGTGTCAACAAAAATCTGTCTGATTGATTTATCAAGACTAGTCCCCATGCTTGTATCCTTGGCTATTTATTGTGAACATATACAGCATGATCCATTCAGAATCAGCAAATGGCGTTTTTCATATTTTGTTGCATTACAACCTGTAAATAAAATGTATTTTTATTTGGATTTCATGTACTGGACATACACAAAATAGTCCAAATTGGTGAAGTGAAATTAACAAAATAACATTATTATTATTTTTTTTTTATGGAAAAGTGGTGCATGCATATGTATTCACCCCCTTTGCTATGAAGCTCCTAAATAAGATCTGGTGCAACCAGTTACCTTCAGAAGTGACATAATTAGTTAGATTGCACACAGGTGGACTTTATTTAAGTATCACATGATCTGTCACATGATCTCAGTATATATACACCTGTTCTGAAAGGCCCCAGAGTCTGCAACACCACTAAGCAAGGGGCACCACCAAGCAAGTGGCACCATGAAGACCAAGGAGCTCTCCAAACAGGTCAGGGACAAAGTTGTGGAGAAGTACAGATCAGGTTTGGGTTATAAAAAAAGATCCAAACTTTGAACATCCCACAGAGCACCATTAAATTCTTTAAAAATGGAAAGAATATGGCACCACAACAAACCTGCCAAGAGAGGGCCGCCAACCAAAACTCACATACCAGGCAAGGAGGGCATTTAATGTCCTGGTCAAAGCCCAGACCTCAATTCAATTGAGAATCTGTGGTATGACTTAAAGATTGCTGTACACCAGCGGAACCCATCCAACTTGAGGAGCTGGAGCAGTTTTGACTTAAAGAATGGGCAGAAATCCCAGTGGCTAGATGTGCCAAGCTTATAGAGACATACCCCAAGAGACATGCAGCTGTAATTGCTGCAAATGGTGGCTCTACAAAGTATTTTCTTTGGAGGGGGTGAATAGTTATGCACGTTCAAGTTCATGTTTTTTTTCTTGTTTATTTAACAATAAAAAATATTTTGCATCTTCAAAGTGGGAGGCATGTTGTGTAAATCAAATGATACAAACCCCCCAAAAATCTATTTTAATTCCAGGTTGTAAGGCAACAAAATAGGGAAAAATGCCAAGGGGAGTGAATACTTTTTCAAGCCACTGTATGTCTGCTCTGACTTCTGCGGAGGCCGTATCGCAGTAAGTGCTGTACGACCACTGCAGCTGTCTGATTGGCCATGCAGAGCCTTTAATACAAACTCCTCCGGCTCAGCGGCTCTGGAGACCTGCTCCAACCAACAACTGTAAAATAGATTATGCTGCAGGCAGCAATAACAGCATACTGTAGAGATGAAAAATACATGTTTAGAACTGGTAATTGATTGCATGGTGCAAGATGAAATGCAATGAATGTATCATTGAATGTTATGATGGACACAAAAACACACACAGTCTCTGCTCAGAAAACTCAAACGAGAAGGAATTGTTTGGGGTGCTGCAGTTCGCCAGCTTTTGACATTCTTTTTAAATTAAGTTATGGTCGGCATGGCTCTTACTCGCTGTCATAGTTTGTTCCACTCAACAGCACCGGTATATTTAATTAAAGTGTTCTCACCAGATAAGACTCTTCAATTTGAAACAGGAAGGTTGAGAACCTGCTTAGTTAGGAGATAATATCAGGCCTTCACACTGCATCTATACTACAGCTACAGTCCCCTTTCCGTGTATTCATTAGGGGTTTACGCAACCCCTGACTGCCATAGAGGACAAACGGAGCACAGTTTCGTCACAATAATACTTGCGCCTTTCCAATGCTGAAATCCGTGTGTCTGTAGCACACACCGTTCAAAAGTTGTGCCCCATATTACGCTCTTAAAAAACAAGGTGCTATCTAGAACCAAAAAGGGTTCTGCGGCTGTCCCCATAGGATAACCCTTTGAAGAACCCCTTTTTGCTCCAGGTACATCGGTGCTTTACAGTGGCCATGGGGACAGCCGAAGAACCCTTTTGGAACCCTTTTCTCTAAGAGGTTACTTGTTATGCTCATTGTATATAACTATGTTGTGGGTTTCTATTTTTTGGGTTTGATAATAAACAACATTCCCACTGGGCACAGATGTCAGTTCAACGTTTAGTTTTGATTTAAATTTGGTTGAGTTGTCAACTAACATGAATTCAACAACAAATGTCACCACGTCATTGGATTTGGTTTAAGAGTTGGGTGAAGAAAAAAAATGAAATGCCCTAATGTTGATGACTTTCTGCTAATCCAATCAGTTTTCCATGTTGATTCAATGTCATTACAAAGATTTTTTGGGGGGTTCAAATGACATGGAAACAACATTGATTCAACCAGTTTTTGCCCAGTGGGTTGTTTAGTCATGTTACCTAGCTAGCTAACAACCTGATAATGTAGAATGGTGAAAATTTAATTCGTCTGAGGATGACAGAATGAGTGTAGGGGTCTAACTATGATATACCATCTGACTCCATTATCATGAGAACACTATGGGCCCATAATCATAACCAGTGGGAATTGCCAAGGTTGCAAGCCTTGTGTCACCACTCTGAATACTACAAGATGCACGTGTGTAGGTTTACCATTATGCAATCATTAAGAGGCTAAGGAACAAGGAGCTAATGTCCTAGCATTCAATTATTGAGTTTAACCTTAGCTCAGAGATGCACAGTTAGAGACAGAGCATATATGCTATGTATATTGTGAATAACATTTACCGTTAAACATTCCACCAAATAATAATTCAAGGAATATTACTCAGAAATGTGAGGACGACGGTTTGTATGTATTTGAAAGTAATCCAATGTATTACGCAATAAGAATACAATTAGCAAATGGTACATACCAGTAATCTTCACGATAAAGAGAATACAAAATATCCTAAGTCTTAACAGCATAGTATTATAAAACATATCAAAATCCATAGCCCTTTATGAACTCTTGAAACAATCCAAACATGACGATTTTCATACAGTAACCTTCATTTAGTTGATTCAAGTTTCATCAGTCTTTACACCTCTCCTGGCACCAGAGACCCCTGGACTTCCATGGGAATGTGTTTTCATCCTGTAATAGCCCCCAGATGGTCTGTCATTCAAACAATACCATAAATCGTGATTGAATCATCACGCTGGGCCTCAGCACCAGCAAGTTGCTAGACGCATCTTCATCATCGTTCACATTATTTTTGACTACAGTAAGTTGACCAGTAGGCTATGTAGAAATTTGGATGGCACAGGAAGAACGGGAAAGGGATAGATATGCAGAGGTGTTTCAAAGGTAGGATGCATATTCCTAATCAATTTCATTCTGAGCTCTACCTTAATCAAATATCTATATTTTTATGGGGTTTGTTCAATTCTGTTTGGTGCCTAAAGCCAGGTGTACACTATGAATTTTGCCCCAATTTAGCTGTCCCAGACAAGTTTGAGGTCATAGAGAAAATCCCCAAGTCATTGCCTACTCAGGGGCACGCATACATCACCGACGTTCGTTTAATGTGAGCGGGTCAGAAACGCAATCTGAGGGCTACCAATCCAGTCTTTTGAGCCGTCCCAGATGTTCCAATGTTTGATTTTGATCAGCACAAAATCTGCAATGCTCTTGTACTGTGAGATGTGTAACGATTTTCTCCTCGCTCTGCTGACAAATGTTTTTTTTCTGCACAAACAGGAGTAATAGAGGCCTAGTGCTCTGTGTGAGAGAGGGTGTAAGTGAATGGGAGGGTGTGTGTGTAAAGTTATCTGAAGAGTTCAGATGGTTGCATATGTTTTCCCTTGACTGCCACAAAGACAACATTTATATTCCATACTACATTACTCCTGCCCAATCACAGGAAGGCCTTTGGACATGAGCAAATCAGCCATTTTCTGCAGTAGCCTATTCTATTATACCGTAAACAGTGTGAAGTTAAATTGAGTAGATGTGTGAATATCGGGGATAGGTTTTTGTGTAGCATGTGCAAATCGTATAGAAAGCGGTAACACATTTCCATGGGGGTGGGTGAACAGGATGCAAATAAAATTTCCCCTGTGGTATCACGATACTACTAGGTATCGCATTGTTAATAAAATGTTGGTGTCGTGACAATATTACTCTGAAAATAAGCACATTTTCTGGTACTTCAAACATATGTGTTTCCACCCCCCCAAAAAATATGGTCACCATTTTGGGCCCTCACCAATTTGCATCCCTGTACAATTAAAAGACAAATGTAACATTCCCGCAGCCCGCTAATATTATCCCAGAGCAGGGTTTGCTAGAGTGTTTGAGTCATCTCAGCCTTTGTAAAACAGCTCAGTTTGCTAGCTAAATGCTAATTTTACAACGCTAGCAGATTGCTTCAAGACTCAGGAGCTCATTGGGGCTTCAGGAGCCGGCAGGTTAGATAGTTCCACCATGGACAACAACAACTGGCTATTAGTTAATTTTCAGCCAAATATGTTCAACTCATAGGTAGTTTATCCAGTAACCACCGCATTTAGAAGGATAGCTACCAACTAAAATGTAGCTTGACTCAAGAGCTCGTTGCCACAGGCAACAATAACTAGTTTGTTTTCAGACATATGTTCAACGCATCATTAGTCTATCCAATGAACACCCCACTTAGGCTCATTACATCAGTTTTGAATGTTTGAGAAAAATAATTGTTGCTGTATTCATTATGGCCGACCTCCTGTGTCACCCTTTGAAACCTGTTCATTGCGGCTTGCAGGTATATTTAGAGTCCTATTTGCTAAATGTATTATTCCACATATGACTGGCTAGTTTCAAACATATTGAAATAAATATAGTTAAATCTCTACTGAAGAATACACACTTTATATTCATTTAAATATTGTTAAAAGCAAATAAAGATTTTAATGCCAGAATTCTAAATGGTCGATCTCACATCGAGAACCAAAGGAGAAACATAAAATGATGAATGAGTAAATAATGAGGACGGTGAGATAGATACAGAAACAGATCAAGTCCACTTTGTTGGCAAAGCGATGGCGTCTCACTTTTTTCTGGTCTTGTGCAGCCATTTTGTTGAGAAACTTCACCACCTTCTGGAGGGCTGTATTCTCTTCCTCAGAGGCTTTAATATCAGACTTGGATTCTAGACAACAGTAAATGAGAGAAAAAAGGGATAACATGATTAACATAACATTATTTTTGCAGACATGTGAGAAATATGCTGGGAAAGATGTCAACTGCATGCTTTAACTGCAGCTAGAGAGTAAGAATGGTTGTGCATTAACAAAATACCTAGACTTGTTTATGGTGATTACATTTTTTTAACCATAAAAGTGCCAATTTATTTCGCCCCCTAAAAGTGCCAACAGGTGTCATTTGACCACAAATTGGAAATGGCAAAAAAAAAAATCAAACAGTAACACTGTCAGTAAATGGTTTAAGTAAATGGTTTAACTTTCCCAATATAAGCATATATTGCAATAAAGTCATTATGACATCATGGTCAGGTTAGAAATGGTTGCATTAAGACTAGGGCTGTCAAACAATTAACTTGGGGGGGAAATACATTCCAAAGTGAGCTGTAATTTTATGATTTTTCATACAAAGAAACATTTCAAGAATATTGACGTCTTGATTCTGTCTAATGTAACAGTTAGTAAAAATTTGGTCAATTGAGAAAGCACATTTTAATTAATCTCAATGTCAACTTGTTTTTACATGGTATTGTAGATTTTTGCGGTATAGATATTGTATTCGGGATGTTTTCAGTGTATTCAACACTCAGACAATGCGATTAATAGTAAATAAATAAAATATTGTGCACTAAAATGATAAAAACGTTAACTTGAGTTAACTGATTAACTCTGACATCTAGACGTTCCGCTAGCGGAACACCTGCTCAATATCCAATGATAGGCGTGGCGCGAATTACAAATTCCTCAAAAATACCAAAACTTCAATTTTTCAAACATATGACTATTTTACAGCATTTTTAAAGACAAGACTCTCCTTTATCTACCCACACTGTCCGATTTCAAAAGGCTTTACAAAGAAAGCAAAACATTAGACTATGTCAGCAGAGTACCCAGCCAGAAATAATCAGACACCCATTTTTCAAGCTAGCATATAATGTCACAAAAAACAAAACCACAGCTAAATGCAGCACTAACCTTTGATGATCTTCATCAGATGACACACCTAGGACATTATGTTATACAATACATGCATATTTTGTTCAATCAAGTTCATATTTATATAAAAAAAAACAGCTTTTTACATTAGATTATAGAACAAAAACCTCCGGTGAATTTACTAAATTACTCACGATAAACGTTCACAAAAAACATAACAAAAATTATAGATACAGAACTCCTTTGTGCAATCGAGGTGTCCGATTTTAAATTAGCTTTTCGGTGAAAGCACATTTTGCAATATTCTTGAGTAGATAGCCCAGCCATCACGGCTAGCTATTTAGACACCCACCAAGTTTAGCCCTGACCAAACTCCGATTTACTATTAGAAAAGTTTGATTACCTTTGGTGTTCTTCGTCAGAATGCACTCCCAGGACTGCTACTTCAATAACAAATGTTGGTTTGGTTCAAAATAATCCATTGTTATATCCAAATAAGCGGCGTTTTGTTCGTGCGTTCAAGACACTATCCGAAGATGTAAATAAGGGTCCATGAGCATGGCGCATTTCGTGACAAAAGATTTCTAAATATTCCATTACCGTACTTAAGCATGTCAACCGCTGTTTAAAATCAATTTTTATGCCATTTTTCTCTAAAAAAGTGATAATATTCCAACCGGGAATCTGCGTTTAGGTAAAAAGATGAAAGAAAATAAAGCATGGGGTCGACTCGGGCACGAGCCTCGAGTCTCACAGTACTGTGAGCAGCCACTATCCAAAGCGCATACTTTTTTTCAGCCAGAGCCTGCAAAGCCACGATTCAGCTTTTTGCCGCCTTCTGAGAGCCCATGGGAGCCGTAGAAAGTGTCACGTAACAGCAGAGATCCCCTTGTATGGATAGAGATAATCAAGAAGGGCAAGAAATTGTCAGACAGGGCACTTCCTGCATGGAATCTCCTCAGGTTTTGGCCTGCCAAATGAGTTCTGTTATACTCACAGACACCATTCAAACAGTTTTAGAAACTTTGGAGTGTTTTCTATCCAAAGCTAATAATTATATGCATATTCTAGTTTCTGGGCAGGAGTAATAATCAGATTTAAATCGGGTACGTTTTTTATCCGGCCTGAAAATACTGCCCCAGCCATAACAGGTTAACTGATTAACTCTGACAGCCCTAATAAGGAGGTTTGTTAACGTCTTCTTTGGCAACCATGAAAATATATTTTGCTCTGTGGGTAACTGAGATGACAGAAGAATGAAAAAGTTTACCCTCTTCATTGTCTGTGTCTTTAAGCAGCAAGTCTTTGGACTTGGAGAGGCTGCAGGGCCGGAGAGTACCACACTTAGCCAGACGTGTGAGCACCATAGACTGCAACGTGCTAACACCAGGATGACCAAACAGAAACAGAAGTGCTTCCCTATGGAGAACAACGAGAGAGAGAGATGTGTGAGTGTTATATGGTGGCAGAGAGGTACTGCGTACACGAAACCGACATCAGTGTGCTGCTAACAGTATAGCTTCCTTTACTGTCCTGTAACATACTGGGCTGGAAATAGTGAAAGTCTGCTCGCAAACACACATCAGACGTCTTCCTTGACAACGTACCAAACAATTGAGCTATAGAAAAATATCCAATTTGATAGCTCCCTTGGCAACATTTCAAGCTAGCTGTGGAGTGAGCTTTCTGCACATTCTTAAAGGGCGGCTGAACTTGCTAGCGATCATGACTGAAGCCAAACAAAAGTTGTCTTTGGGTTGTGGTTTGATGTGGGTGTTTCTTGGGTGTGTCTTTGCCATTCAATAATAAAACAGGGAAGTAACGTTAGTGTAGTGACAGCAAGCTAGCTTTGCTATGGAGAGAAGTTTTTAAGTTGAGGACTTCACCCCACCTGAGTGACTCGCCATCTCAAGATGGTCATCTAATTCAGTTCTGTGTGTAGGCTAAAGTAGAAAAGAAGAGGTGAATAGAAACTCTTATTGACCATATGTTTAGCCAAACTGGGGGGAGCTGGCTAGCATATCTAACCTTAGGCTAGCATATATTTCTCTGTCAAATCAAAAGTATGCCAAGATGGCAAGAACCAGTGTCTGGAATGCTTCATGTGATACTCGTTCTACAAAACCTTGCTGCGAAAGTACCTTGGAACTTAGTTTTAAAGTTTCTTCCCGTGATGTAAATACATGTTACCATGGAAACGATATCAACTACTGCGAGTTGAATGCCCGTGGTCTTCAGTCAGCTCAGCGGTCCTACAACACATTGTGTTTTGTGACAAAACTGCACATTTTAGAGTGGACTTTTACTGTCCCCAGCACAAGGTGCACCTGTGGAATTGATGTTTAATCAGCTTCTTTATATGCCATACCTGTCAGGTGGATGGATTATCATGGCAAAGGAGAAATGCTCACTAACAGGGATGTAAACAAATGTGTGCATAAAATTTGAGGGAAATAAACTTTTTGTGCGTATGGAACATTTCTGGGATCTTTTACTTCAGCTCATGAAACATGGGACCAACACTTTACATGTTGCGTTTTTATATTTTTGTTCAGTATAGAACATCACAGGTTGTACTGTGCATGTCTGGCAGTGCGTTTATGAACTTGACATAACGTCATTAGATATCAGCATATTGCCACATCTCCCCCTGAAGCAAGATGGCTGATCCCATAATGTCTGAGACGAGCCACCCGGACAGCTGATGAAACTGGGTTTGCACAACCGAAGAATTTCTGCACAAGCTGTCAGAAACCGTCTCAGGGAACCGCATCTGCATGCTCGTTGTCTTTACCAGGGTCTTAACCTGACTGGCGTCGTAACCGACTTCATAGGGCAAATCCTATACCTTCGATGGCCACTGGCACGCTGGAGAAGTGTGCTCTTCATGGATTAATCCTGGTTTCAGCTCTACCGGGCAGATGGCAGACAGCGTATTTGGCGTTGTGTGGGTGAGTGGTTTGCAACATTGTGAACAGAGTGCCCCATGGTGGAGGTGGGGTTATGGTATGGGTATGGGCTACGGACCACAAACACAATTGCATTTTATCGATGGTAATTTGAAATCAGAGTTACCGTGACAGTGATCGCGTTGACCCTGAGGCCCATTGTCGTGCCATCACCATGTTTCAGAATGATAATGCACTGCCCCATGTCGCAAGAATCTGTACTGTACTCAATTCCTGAAGCTGAACATTTCCCAGTTCTTCCATGGCCTGCATACTCACCAGACATGTCACCCATTGAGCATGTTTGGGATGCTCTGGATCAACGTGTGTTCCAACAGCATGTTCCAGTTCCTGACAATATCCAGCAACTTTGCACAACCATTGAAGAGGAGTGGGACAACATTCCACAGGCCACAACAGCCTGGTCCACTCTATGTGAAGGAGTGTCGCACTGCATGAGGCAAATAGTGGTCACACCAGATACTGACTGGTTTTCTGATCCACACCCATACCTTTAAAAAAACATAAAGTATCTGACCAACAGATGCATATCTGTATTCCCAGTCATGTAAAATCCATGGATTAGGGCCTAATGAATTTGTTTCAATTGACTGATTCCCTTATTTAAACTGTAACTCAGTAAAATCTCATTAATTTTGCCTGTTTTTCTAGCTTGCTAGCTGCTTAATTTGCAAATCTGACTTGAAATTAGGTATAGTTAGTTAGTTAGCTAGCTAACATTCACTAATGTTAACTAGCAGGGATCTTTTGGCTTGCCAATTGGAATTGAAAGATTATCGAAAGCAAGCTGGCTACATCCTGGCAAACCTGAAATGGTAACGAATAGGCTACAGTTAGCAAGATCTGGCCTGATAGCCAATCAAGATCCCTTGATCTTGCATTTAAAAAAGATGATAGCAAGGTAGCTAGCTTGCTAATGTTAGTTTTGTATTTAGCTAACTGTTAGTTACATCAGTGTCATAGCTAGCCTGGCTCATTAGCATTATCAAATAATGTAGCTAGCTAACTTTGCTTGCTAGTGTAACCAACTCACAAGTCACCAACACCAGGCTGTCTCGGGTTTGAGGGTTGACAGCCCACAGAAGTAGTAGTTAGCATGAGACGTAACAGCCACTGCTAGCTAGCCAATCCTCTACCAGCTAGCAGTACTGTATCATTTTTTAGTCAATAAGATTTTTGCAACGTAAACTTAACTTTCTGAACTTTCGAGTTGTGTAGTCCACTCGTGTAGCTAGCAGGACTGTCTTTGTGTTAGCCAGCCAACGTTTAATTACTTCTGCGTTATGAAAAGGAACTAGACACGGACACGAATGATCCATTGGTAGTTTGTTGTAACCAAGTATTGGTGCTAACCGTGTGTTATTGGATGCTAGTTAGCTACGGCGTCATAGGATACGGTGCACTGGGTGGGTTTCACGGAAGAATACTGTACCAAGTTATCTAGCTGAATAAACTAAGTTTGAGCCTATTCCTGGAAACATTGAACCACTGTAGTTTACAACAATTATAATTTCTAAAGTGGAAGTTGGAAAAGTTATATTTGAGTGTTTCAGTGAATGGTTAGTGAGGGAGGCCCTGCTCTCTCGTTTCCCCTGTTGTTTAGTTCATTTTCATTCCAATCTCCCTTTGCATTAGCGTAGCCTCTTCTGTAGCCTGTCAACTATGTGTCTGTCTATCCCTGTTCTCTCCTCTCTGCACAGGCCACACAAACGCTTCACACCACATGGCCACTGCCACTCTAACCTGGTGGTCCCAGCGCCCACGACCCACGTGGAGTTCCAGGTCTCAGGCAGCCTCTGGAACTGCCGGTCTGCGGCCAACAAGGCAGAGTTCATCTCAGCCTATGCTACCCTCCAGTCCCTCGACTTCTTGGCGCTGACGGAAACATGGATTACCACAGAAAACACTGCTACTCCTACTGCTCTCTCCTCGTCTGACCACGTGTTCTCGCATACCCGAGAGCATCTGGTCAGCGGGGTGGTGGCACTGGAATCCTCATCTCTCCCAAGTGGACATTCTCTCTTTCTCCCCTGACCCATCTGTCTATCTCCTCATTTGAATTCCATGCTGTCACAGTCACTAGCCCATTCAAGCTTAACATCCTTATCATTTATCGCCCTCCAGGTTCCCTTGGAGAGTTCATCAATGAGCTTGACGCCTTGATAAGTTCCTTTCCTGAGGATGGCTCACCCTCACAATTCTGGGTGACTTTAACCTCCCTACGTCTACCTTTGACTAATTTCTCTCTGCCTCCTTCTTTCCACTCCTCTACTCTTTTGACCTCACCCTCTCACCGCCCCCCTACTCACAAGGCAGGCAATACACTTGACCTCATCTTTACTAGATGCTGTTCTTCTACTAATCTCACTGCAACTCCCCTCCAAGTCGCCGACCACTACCTTGTATCCTTTTCCCTCTCGCTCTCCTCCAACACTACTCATTCTGCCCCTACTCAGATGGTATTGCGCCGTCGCGACCTTCGCTCTCTCTCTCTCTCTCTCTCCTGCTACTCTCTCCTCTTCCATCCTATCATCTCTTCCCTCCGCTCAATCCTTCTCCAACCAATCTCCTGATTCTGCCTCAACCCTCCTCTCCTCCCTTTCTGCATCCTTTGACTCTCTATGTCCCCTATCCTCCCGGCCGGCTCGGTCCTCCCCTCCTGCTCCGTGGTTTGACGACTCATTGCAAGCTCACAGAACAGGGCTCCGGGCAGCCGAGTGGAAATGGAGGAAAACTAGCTTCCCTGCGGACCTGGCATCTTTTCACTCCCTCCTCTCTACATTTTCTTCCTCTGTTTCTGCTGCTAAAGCCACTTTCTACCACTCTAAATTCCAAGCATCTGCCTCTAACCCTAGGAAGCTCTTTGCCACCTTCTCCTCCCTCCTGAATCCTCCTCCCCTTCCCCCCTCCTCCCTCTCTGCGGATGACTTCGTCAACCATTTTGAAAAGAAGGTTGACGACATCCGATCCTCGTTTGCTAAGTCAAACGACACTGCTAGTCCTGCTCACATTGCCCTACCCTGTGCTTTGACCTCTTTCTCCCCTCTCTCTCCAGATGAAATGTTGCGACTTGTGATGGCCGGCCGCCCAACAACCTGCCTGCTTGACCCTATCCCCTCCTGTCTTCTCCAGACCATTTCCGGAGACCTTCTCCCTTACCTCACCTCCCTCATCAACTCATCCTTGACTGCTGGCTACGTCCCTTCCGTCTTCAAGAGAGCGAAAGTTGCACCCCTTCTCAAAAACCAACACTCAATCCCTCCGATGTCAACAACTACAGACCAGTATCCCTTGTTTCTTTTCTCTCCAAAACTCTTGAGCGTGCCATCCTTGGCCTGCTCTCTTGCTATCTCTCTCAGAATGACCTTCTTGATCCAAATCAGTCAGGTTTCAAGACCGGTCATTCAACTGAGACTGCTCTTCTGTGTCACGGAGGCTCTCTGCACTGCTAAAGCTAACTCTCTCTCCTCTGCTCTCATCCTTCTAGACCTATCTGCTGCCTTTGATACTGTGAACCATCAGGTCCTCCTCTCCACCCTCTCCGAGTTGGGCATCTCCGGCGCGGCTCACTCTTGGATTGCGTCCTACCTGACAGGTCGCTCCTACCAGGTGGAGTGGCGAGAATCCGTCTCCGCACCACGTGCTCTCACCACTGGTGTCCCCCAGGGCTCAGTTCTAGGCCCTCTCCTATTCTCACTATACACCAAGTCACTTGGCTCTGTCATATCCTCACATGGTCTCTCCTATCATTGCTACGCAGACGTCACACAATTAATCGTCTCCTTTCCCCCTTCTGATAACCAGGTGGCGAATCGCATCTCTGCATGTCTGGCAGACATATCAGTGTGGATGACGGATCACCACCTCAAGCTGAACCTCGGCAAGACGGAGCTGCTCTTCCTCCCGGGGAAGGACTGCCCGTTCCATGATCTCGCCATCACGGTTGACAACTCCATTGTGTCCTCCTCCCAGAGTGCTAAGAGCCTTGGCGTGACCCTGGACAACACCCTGTCGTTCTCCGCTAACATCAAGGCCGTGACCCGATCCTGTAGGTTCATGTTCTACAACATTCGCAGAGTACGACCCTGCCTTACACAGGAAGCGGCGCAGGTCCTAATCCAGGCACTTGTCATCTCCCGTCTGGATTACTGCAACTCGCTGTTGGCGGGGCTCCCCTGCCTGTGCCATTAAACCCCTACAACTCATCCAGAACGCCGCAGCCCGTCTGGTGTTCAACCTTCCCAAGTTCTCTCACGTCACCCCGCTCCTCCGCACACTCCACTGGCTTCCAGTTGAAGCTCGCATCTGCTACAAGACCATGGTGCTTGCCTACGGAGCTGTGAGGGGAACGGCACCTCCGTACCTTCAGGCTCTGAACAGTCCCTACACCAAAAGAAGGGCACTGCGTTCATCCACCTCTGGCCTGCTCGCCTCCCTACCTCTGAGGAAGCACAGTTCCCGCTCAGCCCAGTCAAAACTGTTCGCTGCTCTGGCACCCCAATGGTGGAACAAGCTCCCTCACGACGCCAGGACAGCGGAGTCAATCACCACCTTCCGGAGACACCTGAAACCCCACCTCTTTAAGGAATACCTGGGATAGGATAAAGTAATCCTTCTAACCCTCCCCCCCAAAAAAATATATAGATGTACTATTGTAAAGTGGTTGTTCCACTGAATATCATAAGGCGAATGCACCAATTTGTAAGTCGCTCTGGATAAGAGCGTCTGCTAAATGACGTAAATGTAAATGTAACAGTTAATCCATATCCTGCCCAAGATTGTTGAACAACTTTATGGAAGCCCATTTTCACTAGAGTATTTTGCATAATATGTGGCAGACCTCCCATCTACACCGTATTGTCTGAAGGAGACTTTCTTAGTGCATGAGGAAATATGAGTAATTTGACATGGCCTAGTTCCCCAGGTGGGCGGGATTTGCTCCTTTTCGACCATTCCATTGGTTAATTTCCTACTAGTCAATTGCATTTTACATGTTTAGTAGATGCTCTTATCCAGAGCAATTTACAGTAATGAGTTCATACATTTTCAGATTTCTTTTCTCCATATTGGTCCCCCATGTGAATCGAACCCACAAACTTGGCATTGCAAGCACCATGCTCTACCAACTGAGCTACACAGGACCACATTGGAGAAATCTCCACCCACCAGGGGCACCAGGCCATGCAAAACAAGTAAAACTAAATGCATGCTCTTCAACCGATCGCTGCCTGCACCTGCCCGCCTGTCCAGCATCACTTCTCTGGACGGTTCTGACTTAGAATTTGTGGACAACTACAAATACCTAGGTGTCTGGTTAGACTGTAAACTCTCCTTCCAGACTCACATCAATCATCTCCATCTCCAATCCAAATTCCTATAGGCTTCCTATTTCGCAACAAAGCATCCTTCACTCATGCTGCCAAACATACCCTCGTAAAACTGACCATCCTACCAATCCTCGACTTCGGCAATGTCATTTACAAAATAGCCTCCAATACCCTACTCAACAAGCTGGATGCAGTCTATCACAGTGCCATCCGTTTTGTCACCAAAGCCCCATATACTACCCACCACTGCGACCTGTACGCTCTCGTTGGCTGGCCTTCGCTTCATAATCGTCGCCAAACACATTGGCTCCAGGTCATCTACAAGACCCTGCTAGGTAAAGTCCCCCCTTATCTCCGCTCACTGGTCACCATAGCAGCACCCATCTGTAGCACGTGCTCCAGCAGGTATATCTCTCTGGTCACCCCTAAAGCCAACTCCTCCTTTGGTCGTCTCTCCTTCCAGTTCTCTGCTGCCAATGATTGGAACGAACTACAAAAATCTCTGAAATAGGAAACACTTATCTCCCTCACTAGCTTTAAGCACCAGCTATCAGAGCAGCTCCCAGATCACTGCACCTGTACATAGCCCATCTATAATTTAGCCCAAACTACTACCTCTTCCCATACTGTATTTATTTATTTTATTTATTTAGCTCCTTTGCACCATATTATTTATATTTTAACTTTGAACTTTCTTCAAATAACAAATCTACCATTCCAGTGTTTTATTGCTATACTTTATTTACTTTGCCACCATGGACTTTTTTTTGACTTTACCTCCCTTATCTCACATCATTTGCTCACATTGTATAGTCTTATTTTTTTCTACTGTATCATTGATTGTATGTTGTTTTACTCCATGTGTAACTCTGTGTTTTTGTATGTTGTCGAACTGCTTTGCTTTATCTTGGCCAGGTCGCAATTGTAAATGAGAACTTGTTCTCAACTTGCCTACCTGGTTAAATAAAGGTGAAATAAAAATATAAATAAAATAAATAAAAAACTTGCCCAATCTTCCACAAACACGGTGCCACCGGGGCAAAAGGAGGCATGAATTGATGACATGATTGGAATCCAAGCCCAATCTTAATTTACTCTGACACACTTAGGTACCAAACTCAGTTTTGGAAGAGGCTGATTTTATGACAAAATGTTTCCTTTTTACACTTTGTAGTCAATTTTTACAATAGAATACATTTTTCTGACTGGACGTTTACAAAAGGAATTGTTTTTTGGCGCAGTCGCTCTATAACTCCAATACATACACACCGTTTATAACAAAATGCTGTTTCATTCTGGTGCATTACACACAGGACACTCACGGATGATGGGGCTGCACTGGCCTCCTCCGGGCAGAAGGTCCTTGAGGATGTTGAGGAACATGATGACGCTGAGAACCAGTTTAACCTTGAAGGGGATGTGCTTGCTCTCTCCCAGCGGCAGGGCGAAGCTGCCCACATCAGCCAAGATGATTACTATACTGGGCAGGACCAGGGACAGAAACGGGTTTTGCTTAAATTTTTACAAAAAAAATAATAATTATAATGTTCTTAAGTATGGCCCCACTGTGTCCAGCCCACTAACAAGCACCAAAATAAATGCTAGACAGTCAGGATGCATAGAAAATTCCAAAGATGACAAATAAAGTGAAATGCATTATATACTAAATTGCATTAGGCTATACAGACAGAAAAATATTGGTTTGTTGTTTTTGGTTAGTAAGAGCTTTGGTAAATAATTGTGTGCAAGAGCCATTTAGCAGACAAAATGAGGTTTGAAATGATGCACTTACCACTAATTGCCCACACATTAAGGGCTATGGCACAGAAATCTGAAGCGAAGGGGTAATTGTACAGTTTGACCTCACAGCCCACCACAGTGTTCATGATGACCATGTGCTCTATAGTCCCGTTGCTGTGCACCAGCAAATCCTTGTTGCCGTGCTTCATCTTTGTTTGCACTCTTTAGACATGAGAGGTTGAGGACAGACAACTGAAGATTGATCTACTAAACTGTCACACCTAAACATTTGGCCACTTAAAACATATTAATACTGTCTAATTCTGTCCATGTTTCACTCGCTATTTATAACTAATGTTATAAAATCTAAATGAAAAATTATAATTAAACATACATAAGTTATTGTATTCTGTTATAAGTGGACTCACCCATTAGTCACATGGAGTTCAGGAGTCCAGATTTTGCTGACAGGCAGGACCACCATATCATGATGATAGACTGATTGGCCCATGATAAGTCAGGGTCTTCCCAAGACTGTAGTTTACAATCATAATGAGTATGATTACAAAATGTTACATTTACTTGAATGTTTCGCTGGATGTTTTGTGCCTACCCTCTTAGAAAAAGGGGTTCCAAAAGGGTTCTTCGGCTGTCCCCATAGGAAACACTTTTTGGTTCCAGGTCAAACCCTCTGTGGAAAGGGTTCTACATTGAACCCAAAAGGGTTCTACCTGGAATCAAATAGGGTTCTTCAAAAGGTTCTCCTATGAAGACAGCCGGAGAACCATTTTAGGTTATAGCACCTTTTTCTTTTTTTCCTAAAAGTGTACTTACCAGCGGGACTTCCAGACGACTCTCGAAGCGGAGGTTTTTTGTGTCCTATTAGGAAGAGAATAATTCATCACATAATGATAGAAATGTCAATATGTTATCTCTGAAACTCATCACATTGTACAAAACTCAATTAAAAGGAACAAAAAGTGACTTACGACAGACAGAGTTTCATACACTATTAACGGCACACGGATAATTGAGATGCACCGTGGAGACTGTGGCTGACTCAGAGCTTCTTTCGCAATCAGCATGCTGGCCAGACATCGACGGGTCGTACAGGATGGTGTGGTTACACTGGATGAAGTGGCTGTGTTGGATGGTTGGTTTGCACTGGCTGTATTAGATAGTGTTTGGATAGTAGTAATGGCTGCGTTGGATAGAGTGCCTGATGCAGATACTGTGGAACCAGAGATGGGTATTTAATTTCAGAATATAATATTGGATTTATATAGCGCTTTTCTAGGAGCCAAATAGGCTTACCAATAGTTCAACACAGTACAGTAAATTACTTACACAGTCAAAATGAAATGGGATAAGGTTGTTGCATGTCTTCAAAGTAGTGACTCACTGTGAAAAGTGATTATGCTCTCTATATAGTGCACTGTATCTAAACCTGATACTCTTATCACTAGTCCATTATCAGTTACATTCTGAGAACAATATGTTTTTTAGAGCTTGGTAAGTGCACGATTGTCCTATGGTTATTTTGCATACATCCTTCCCACAACTTTTCTGAAAAAGTAATAATTTAAAAAAATACAATCCATTCTCAGAAAGTTAAGAACTTCCTATAAAAACCACAAGAAAATTGTTGCAACGTTCAGAGAATGTTATCTAAAAACATATAGATTTCGTTCTCAGCATCAACAAAACTCTATCTTCTACCTTGTAAAGTGTGTTCAGGTGTGTTGGCTGTGCCCACTAATTGGCCACACCTGATCTTAATGAGTGCTTGTTACCTTTGAAATGGGGTCTGTTATATGAGTAAAAAATATGTGCATCCTCATCCCAAGAATATATTTTTTTGTTTTGGTCTATTTTCAAAGGATAAAGCTAAGAACATTAACAACTTCATAGTTCAGAACAATATAACAATATAGAAGAAAATTAAACGTATTTTACAAGAAGCAATATTACTCCCTAAAAATACAACCCTATGGAACAATCCTTGGATAGCTTTTCAGAATTCACCGATAAATTGGTCCATATGGAAATCTAAAGGAATGCAAACCATAAAATGATTTGATTTGATAAAATGACTTGGTAACAGGAAATATATTTATTTCCATGGCAGAATTCAAATGCAATTTTGGACTGACCAATGTAGATATTTTCAAATACATGCAACTTAAAATTTTACATATCACGAAATTTAGATTTGAAATCATTTGGACATCAGAGCAACCCTGAGGGAATCTATATGAGTCAGAAAATGATGTTCATATGATATAAGATATACAAAACCTTGGAGAGAGCATATCCAACTGGCAATCTCTTAAAATATATACACTGCTCAAAAAATAAAGGGAACACTTAAACAACACAATGTAACTCCAAGTCAATCACACTTCTGTGAAATCAAACTGTCCACTTAGGAAGCAACACTGATTGACAATAAATTTCACATGCTGTTGTGTAAATGGAATAGACAACAGGTGGAAATTATAGGCAATTAGCAAGACACCCCCAATAAAGGAATGGTTCTGCAGGTGGTGACCACAGACCACTTCTCAGTTCCTATGCTTCCTGGCTGATGTTTTGGTCACTTTTGAATGCTGGCGGTGCTTTCACTCTAGTGGTAGCATGAGACTGAGTCTACAACCCACACAAGTGGCTCAGGTAGTGCAGCTCATCCAGGATGGCACATCAATGCGAGCTGGGGAAAGAAGGTTTGCTGTGTCTGTCAGCATAGTGTCCAGAGCATGGAGGTGCTACCAGGAGACAGGCCAGTACATCAGGAGACGTGGAGGAGGCCGTAGGAGGGCAACAACCCAGCAGCAGGACCGCTACCTCCGCCTTTGTGCAAGGAGGAGCAGGAGGAGCACTGCCAGAGCCCTGCAAAATGACCGCCAGCAGGCCACAAATGTGCATGTGTCTGCTCAAACGGTAAGAAACAGACTCCATGAGGGTGGTATGAGGGCCCGACGTCCACAGGTGGGGGTTGTGCTTACAGCCCAACACCGTGCAAGACGTTTGGCATTTGCCAGAGAACACCAAGATTGGCAAATTCGCCACTGGCGCCCTGTGCTCTTAACAGATGAAAGCAGGTTCACACTGAGCACATGTGACAGACGTGACAGAGTCTGGAGACACCGTGGAGAACGCTCTGCTGCCTGCAACATCCTCCAGCATGACCGGTTTGGCGGTGTGTCAGTCATGGTGTGGGGTGGCATTTCTTTGGGGGGCTGCACAGCCCTCCATGTGCTCGCCAGAGGTAGCCTGACTGCCATTAGGTACCAAGATGAGCTCCTCAGACCGCTTGTGAGACCATATGCCGGTGCGGTTGGCCCTGGGTTCCTCCTAATGCTAGACCTCATGTGGCTGGAGTGTGTCAGCAGTTCCTGCAAGAGGAAGGCATTGATGCTATGGACTGGCCCGCCTGTTCCCCAGACCTGAATCCAATTGAGCACATCTGGGACATCATGTCTCGCTCCATCCACCAACGCCGCGTTGCACCACAGACTGTCCAGGAGTTGGCGAATGCTTTAGTCCAGGTCTGGGAGGAGATCCCTCAGGAGACCATCCGCCACCTCATCAGGAGCATGCCCAGGCATTGTAGGGAGGTCATACAGGCACGTGGAGGCCACACACACTACTGAGCCTCATTTTGACTTGTTTTAAGGACATTACAGGGCATTGAACATGTCACCCTCCCGAGGAGAGGGGGTGACCTAGATAATTTATTGTTAAAACGAGAGGCTGCCTGGATCTTTAATTTAAAGACCCTTGCTCCCTTCGGTCTCAACATAGACTTTGATCTGAAGCCATTCTTGTGATTATTGTGATTTTGCCATTGTAATTGTTTGTTAGATACATTTTAGACTACAAATGCTATGATCGTATGCTATCCATTTGTTTGTCTTTTTGTATGTTCTTTGTATGCCATTTTTTAAATATGAGTTAACCAATGATATTAGGCCATACTTGGCCATGATTACAAACACCTGTGTGTCTTGACACTATATAAATGACTCATCTCTCAGTGTTTGTGATACCCTGATGAAGACAGCTTCGCTGTCGAAACGTTGGTTATTAAATTTTTGCATCTGAGCTCTTAGAGTGTGCGGCTTTCCTTTATTTTCTATTGTAGGGAGGTCATACAGGCACGTGGAGGCCACACACACTACTGAGCCTCATTTTGACTTGTTTTAAGGACATTACATCAAAGTTGGATCAGCCTGTAGTGTGGTTTTCCACTTTAATTTTGAGTGTGACTCCAAATCCAGACCTCCATGGGTTGATAAATTGGAATTCCATTGATTATTTTTGATTTTGTTGTCAGCACATTCAACTATGTAAAGAAAAAAGTATTTAATAAGATTATTTCATTCATTCAGATCTAGGATGTGTTATTTTAGTGTTCCCTTTATTTTTTTGAGCAGTGTATATAAATTATTGGAACCAAGGCTTAAAAAGAACTGATGTTGGCACAAGATGGAGGGAATGTTGGAGCTTAACTAACGAAATTACAGTTAGTGAAAATGTATGCTTAATCCAGTATAAACTAAAGTATAGAATTTATTATACAAGAGAAAAAAATTCACAAATTCAGTCATGTCTTAAGGGTAAAACTAACAATGACTCAATAATCCATGCTTTCTGGGAATAATATAAAGTCCAAAAGTTATGGACAGAGCTAGAAAGTTGGCTGTCAGAAGCATTACAATGCAAACTTACTTTTAATCTGTCTGCATATTTAATAAAATATATTCGATATTATAATAAAAAATAACTCCCAGGAAAACGTTCAAGGAACCAGAGTAAAATGTTATCAGAACCTTCCTGCAACCTAAAAATAAATGTTCTCAAAACAGACAACATTTTCACTTCTGCTCTCAGAACATTTAAAAAACGTTCAGTTTTACCAGTCAGGAAACATATGGCTGCGTTCCCACAACCAATGTAAAACCAAAAACATACATTCCCACAACTTCCAAGGAACCAAATGTGTTAGCTAGGTTATATTTATTTTATTTTTCATTGTACATTTCTTTTTTCATGACTTTAATAATATAATCTGTTTGTGACAAATAAAAATGAATATTGCAGTTTGCAATCGCATATAATAAAAATGTCTTACACTGTTTACTTCATATATGCTAATAGGAACAAAGATGACATTATTCTAGCGCAATTCGCCGCCTGTTTTAAGAAGAGTAAAATGGAGCCCAATATCTTACCTGTTAGCAAGAATAGGGAGAAGAGACATTTCAGCATGCTGTGGTCCATGGGTCTCATCCCTGCACATCCTCCTGTCACAAAGCACATACTGTAGAGTCAGCACACACAGTCTTAGTAGAAATTAAGACGAGTTTCCTCTAATGAAACTGTTAGAAGGACTGAATACCTACCTTTAGCTGCTTAGTGATCACCACTTGCCTTCTACTTTCCTCTCAAGCCAATGCCTCACCTGGGATGACCCTTATAAAGGCTGCTCTGGAACATTTGGTCACAGCAGTTTTCCACAAGAACATACACACCCACAAACTGTCTACATTGGAATATTATCCTCGATGTTGTACAGGATGTGCTTGGCTATAATCCCCAAATAATGAGTTTTTAAATGAACCTCCCAGGATTCATTTCACCATCTTGTGTAAACAACAACCACAACACACAGGTAATTACTAATTACTGTGACTGGTCAGAAGCGGATATACTGCACCTCCACCTGCCTCTAAACCCTATAGTTGGCTCTATGTTTCACTGGACTTCAATAGGACCGTAGGCTGTTATCATATTGTTGAGCATACAGACTTCATACAGACAATAATACAAAAGGGATTGAGTTGGTTTATTTGAAAAAAGACAAAGCATTGTGGTTTCACTGGTGCTGTTTTCTCTCTGGGTAATGGAGAAAGGTTGCTATCTCCTCACTAGTGGTTCATAAAGCAGCTTGTTTTGACAGCTGGTTGTGGACTAACAGTAACCTGTAGCTTAACCGTGTAGTGTGAACATTTACTGCAGGATCCATTCAGAATCAGCAAATTATTTAAGGGTGAGTGTTTCGCAAAATATTTTTGGACCAAGACCGTGGTCTGAGACAATTAGGACTTGTGGATGTGTATGTACAGTACCAGATAAAAGTTTGGACACACTCATTCATTTTTCTTAATTTTGACTATTTTCTACATTGCCAGAGGAAGGCCCTAAAAATTGTCAAAGACCCCAGCCACCCCAGTCATAGACTGTTCTCTCTACTACCGCATGGCAAGCGGTACCGGAGTTCCAAGTCTAGGACAAAAAGGCTTCTCAACAGTTTTTACCCCCAAGCCAAAAGACTCCTGAACAGGTAACCAAATGGTTACCCGGACTATTTGCATTGTGTGCCCCCCCCCCCCAACCCCTCTTTTACGCTGCTGCTACTCTCTGTTCATCATATATGCATAGTCACTTTAACTATACATTCATGTACATACTACCTCAATTGGCCCGACCAACCAGTGCTCCCGCACATTGGCTAACCGGGCTATCTGCATTGTGTCCCGCCACCCACCACCCGCCAACCCCTCTTTTACGCTACTGCTACTCTCTGTTCATCATATATGCATAGTCACTTTAACCATACCTACATGTACATACTACCTCAATAAGCCTGACTAACCGGTGTCTGTATGTAGCCTTGCTACTCTTATTTTCAAATGTATTTTTACTGTTGTTTTATTTCTTTACTTACCTACACACACACACACACATACTTTTTTCGCACTATTGGTTAGAGCATGTATGTACAGATTTCACTGTTGTATTTGGCACCCGTGACAAATAAAATTTGATTTGATTTGATTTGTAGAATAATAGTGAAGACAACAAAACTATGAAATACAACATATGTAATCATGTAGTAAACAAACTATTTAAACAAATCAAAATATATTTTATATTTGCAATTCTTCAAAGTAGCCACCCCCTTTGCCTTGATGACAGCTTTGCACGCTCTTGGCATTTTCCCAACCAGCTTCAGGAGGTAGTCACCTGGAATTTCAATTAACAGGTGTGCCTTGTTAAAAGTTAATCTGTTGAATTTCTTTCCTTCTTAATGCGTTTGAGCCAATCAGTTGTGTTATGACAAGGTAGGGGTGGTATACAGAAGATAGCCCTATTTGGTAAAAGACCAAGTCCATATTATGGCAAGAACAGCTCAAATAAGCAAAGAGAAACCACAGTCCATCATTACTTTAAGACATGAAGGTCAGTCAATCCGGAAAATTAAGAACTTCTAAAGTTTCTTCCAAGTGCAGTTGCAAAACCCATCAAGCGCTATGATGAAACTGGTTCTCATGAGGACCGCCACAGGAAAGGAAGACCCAGAGTTTCCTCTGCTGCAGAGGATAAGTTAGAGTTAACTGCACCTCAGATTGTAGGCCAAATAAAAATAAAAATAAATTATTTTTTTCTTTAACAAATCAAGTCAGTTAAGAACAAATTCTTATTTTCAATGACAGCCTAAGAACAGTGGGTTAACTGCCTTGTCCAGGGGCAGAACAACAGATTTGTACCTTGTCAGCTCAGGGATTTGAACTTGCAACCTTGCGGTTGCTAGTCAAACGCTCTAACCACTAGGCTTCGCTGCTGCCCCGAAGACATGAAATGCTTCACAGAGTTCAAGTAAAAGACATATCTCAACGTCAACTGTTCAGAGACTGTGTGAATCAGTCCTTCATGGTCGAATTGCTGCAAATAAACCACTACTAAAGGACACCAGTAATAAGAAGAAACTTCTTGGCTTGGGCCAAGAAACACGAGCAATGGACATTAGACCGGTGGAAATCTGTCCTATTGATTGATGAGTCCAAATTAGATTGTCTTTGTCTTGTCTTTGTGAGACTCAGAGTAGGTGAACAGATGATGTGTTGTTCCCTCCATGAAGCATAGAGGGAAATGTGATGGTGTGGGGTGCTTTGCTGGTAACACTGTGATTTATTTAGAATTCAAGGCACACTTAACCAGCATGGCTACCACAGCATTCTGCAGCATTCTGGTTTGCTCTTAGTGGGACTATCATTTGTTTTTCAACAGGACAATAACCCTAAACACATTTGATAAAGGAGAGTGATGGAGTGCTGCATCAGATGACCTGGCCTCCACAATCAGCCGATCTCAACCCAATTAAAATAGTTTGGGATGAGTTGGAGCGCAGAGGGAAGGAAAAGCAGCCAACAAGTGCTCAGCATATGTGGAAACTCCTTCAAGACTATTGAAAAAGCATTCCTCATTAAGCTGGTTGAGAGAATGCCAAGGCAAAGGGTGGCTTCTTATAAGAATCTAAAATATAAAATATATTTTCATTTGTTTAACACTTTTTTGGTTACTACATGATTCCATGTGTTATTTCATAGTTTGAATGTCATTTTTCTACAATGTAGAAAATAGTACAAATAAAAACCCTTGAATGAGTAGGTGTATCACTTGCGATGTACCGGTAGGTCGGTCAATCACCACCTTCCGGAGACACCTGAAACCCCACCTCTTTAAGGAATACCTGGGATAGGATAAAGTAATCCTTCTAACCCCCCCCTTAAAAGATTTAGATGCACTATTGTAAAGTTGTTGTTCCACTGGATATCATAAGGTGAATGCACCAATTTGTAAGTCGCTCTGGATAAGAGCGTCTGCTAAATGACTTAAATGTAAATGTAAATGAGAACTGGGGGAATGGCTGCAGGTCAAGGAGACACCGGATGTCCACTAGGGGGTGTAGCAGGAGCAGATGTGACAGTATCATTCTGTGTGCTGCCTTCCACTGGTTATATTAAGCCATCAAAGTCCTCTGGGGTGAAATGAGCAACGCATGCAGTAGATGTGAGCACGGTTCCCTTACTCCAATATGCTCGCTTCAACCCGACAAACCGGTCCCACTTCAAATCTAGCTTCTCGTTTTTGTGCCACAAATGAGTCGTAACCCTGACCTGACCTGAATCAGTCAGAGGTGTCCAGCACACTGCCAAATATTGTACAAATTGGTTGGGCCTGAACCATCCCCTCTCCAGCCCAGTTCCTCTGAAGCTATTGCTTCTGAAATACCACTTTTACACTTACAGTAGTAGATGTGTCAGGGTTTGGGCAGAGATAAACTCAACTAACTTGGTATATCCTCTCTGACCAATTTTAATATAAACAAATATAAAACAAATATTGTAAATGGATTGATGTGGATTGTAGTGATGTTCTGGGGATTTAGAGATATCTATTATTTTTTTATACTAGACAGTGAACTAAAGTATTTAATATATTGTATAGATCAATAAAAATCAAAGAAGGCTATTAAAAACCATTATTTTTACTAGTATAATGTGTATCCCTCAGTTTTATGTCATTGGTGCTACTGCCTTGAAAATCACTGATTACAAAGATACAGTGTACAAGGACCTTGATCATTCTCACCAGTGGGGAGGGGTCTGTATTAAATATCATTATTAGTTAATCATACCATTTTAGTTGGTCATAAATGTGGTGGGTCTGAACACAAAGTTTCACATGATGTTAGTCCGTTTAAATGAAGGGAAATAACATCGTGAGCAATATTAATAATCATAGTAAATCATTTTTAAAGGTTTGATGACTTGGTGTACTACTCCTACTGTTGGCACAAAGTTATCATAATGGTAAAATAATTATTAAAAGTCATCATATGAGTTGATTTAAAATGGGAAGATGTACCCAAATACATTTTAACTAAAAAATGATCTAGAGAAATGAAGTGCCACCATAATTCAAGAACTTTGAACATTAGAGATGTGTTAATTCAGGACTCATATATGCACAGGCATTTCTCTAGGCAGGACGTCCACATGTTTCAGAGTCCTTATGTTGGAAATAGTTATTTTCTGCAAGGCAACTAGCTATGCTCATGAAGTGAAATGTTGTTATATTGCAAGGTGGAGCGCACACACAATACTTTTGAAAACTAAGCGTTTATGAAGCCGAAACACTAAATAGCACAAGTTACTGTACTGTTAACATTATGCCATTATCTCATGAGTTCACAAATAAACTGAAAAATGATACTATGGTGCCTGATGAAGTTTTGCCATCTCCAGTCATGTGTCTCGGTAACAGACTCTTATATCCATTAATAACAACACTAAAGGAACAGACTCTTATATCCATTAATAACAACACTAAAGGAACAGACTCTTATATCCATTAATAACAACACTAAAGGAACACATAGATGCCATCTCCAGTCATGTTGTGTCTCGGTAACAGACTCTTATATCCATTAATAACAACACTAAAGGAACACATAGATGCCATCTCCAGTCATGTGTCTCGGTAACGGACTCTTATATCCATTAATAACAACACTAAAGGAACACATAGATATACATCAGAGCATGTTTGGAAATCAAAGAAAAGAGGCTCAATTTCAGGGTTGCATTATGAATGACATAGCATGTCTGCCACCCATCAGACTGGCTACGTTCTAGAGGGTGATCCTTATCATGGCTACAGACTCAATAGGTCCTAAGAGGTCAGATCCCAAAGAAATAGAGTATAATATTTTTACTGAGTGGATTTCATGGTGACTTTCTTCAGTATAATGCTTGTCTTAATACTATTGTACATTGAGAGAATCGACAAGGGACTATGCCAAACTCTGTGAATGTACTTTCACATCAAGTAAATATCTATTTTGCAATAGATACTCTAAAGCAATTATTTGGCTTCCTTACAGTCAACTCATCAGTTAAATATTTATGGAACAAGACATACTGTCCTTCATATGGCTTCCGCTGTTCTTGAACTTCCTGTAAAACATTATTGAGAGGGGAGAGTTCAGTTTATAGGTTTAGTATGTACTGTAATAAAACATTTCCTACTTTATACAACCTTGTTTTCGCTCTGTCATACTGCTGTTGATGCCTGTTAAGACCAGTTGATGATGACCTGTTAACTAACACCAGTCAGTGATGACCTGTTAACCAACACTAGTCAGTGATGACCTGTTAACTAACACCAGTCAGTGATGACCTGTTAACTAACACCAGTCAGTGATGACCTGCTGTTAAGACCAGTCAGTGATGACCTGCTGTTAAGACCAGTCAGTGAGGACCTGTTAACTAACACTAGTCAGTGATGACCTGTTAACTAACACCAGTCAGTGATGACCTGTTAACTAACACCAGTCAGTGATGACCTGTTAACTAACACCAGTCAGTGATGACCTGCTGTTAAGACCAGTCAGTGAGGACCTGTTAACTAACACCAGTCAGTGAGGACCTGCTGTTAAGATCAGTCAGTGATGACCTGCTGTTAAGACCAGTCAGTGAGGACCTGTTAACTAACACCAGTCAGTGATGACCTGTTAACTAACACCAGTCAGTGAGGACCTGCTATTAACACCAGTCAGTGATGACCTGCTGTTAAGACCAGTCAGTGATGACCTGTTAACTAACACCAGTCAGTGATGACCTCTTAACTAACACCAGTCAGTGAGGACCTGCTGTTAAGATCAGTCAGTGAGGACCTGCTGTTAAGATCAGTCAGTGAGGACCTGCTGTTAAGATCAGTCAGTGATGACCTGCTGTCAATGCACCTCATAGGTTATCACTACGGACTATCAATAAGAATATCCATTACTGTTATCTTTCTTCGCTCACCTGCAAAACTATCAGTAAGAATATCCATTACTGTTATCTTTCTTCACTCACCTGCAAAACTATCAGTAAGAATATCCATTACTGTTATCTTTCTTCACTCACCTGCAAAACTATCAGTAAGAATATCCATTACTGTTATCTTTCTTCGCTCACCTGCAAAACTATCAGTAAGAATATCCATTACTGTTATCTTTCTTCACTCACCTGCAAAACTATCAGTAAGAATATCCATTACTGTTATCTTTCTTCGCTCACCTGCAAAACTATCAGTAAGAATATCCATTAGTGTTATCTTTCTTCACTCACCTGCAAAACTATCAGTAAGAATATCCATTACTGTTATCTTTCTTCACTCACCTGCAAAACTATCAGTAAGAATATCCATTAGTGTTATCTTTCTTCACTCACCTGCAAAACTATCAGTAAGAATATCCATTAGTGTTATCTTTCTTCACTCACCTGCAAAACTATCAGTAAGAATATCCATTAGTGTTATCTTTCTTCACTCACCTGCAAAACTATCAGTAAGAATATCCATTAGTGTTATCTTTCTTCACTCACCTGCAAAACTATCAGTAAGAATATCCATTAGTGTTATCTTTCTTCACTCACCTGCAAAACTATCAGTAAGAATATCCATTAGTGTTATCTTTCTTCACTCACCTGCAAAACTATCAGTAAGAATATCCATTAGTGTTATCTTTCTTCACTCACCTGCAAAACTATCAGTAAGAATATCCATTAGTGTTATCTTTCATCTCTCAGCTAGGGAAACCAATATGCTGTGCAAGGTGTCAACTTAACAAGGAAGCAGAATAATGGTGCTAGCTATCTATTTTAGGAAACACTTCTTTGGATGACCAGCGTCTATTAGTGCTGGTGTTATTATTTATTTTTATTTTACCTTTATTTAACTAGGCAAGTCAGTTAAAAACTAATTCACAATGACGGCTTAGGAACAGTGGGTTAACTGCCTTGTTCAGGGGCAGAACGACAGATTTGTACTTTGTCAGCTCGGGGTTTCGAACTTGCAACCTTTCGGTTAATAGTCCAATGCTCTAACTACTAGGCTACCCTGCCACCCCAGGGGTAGGTGTAGTAATTGCTTAGTGTTTTGTTATGGACCCTTTGAAAGCATGTGAAGTGTTTATGCTGCTCTGTGGCTCTGTTGTGTTCTTTCTTCCTTATCTAAACAAGTATTTATTAGGCCCTAATTGGGGACACTGAAGACAAAGGAAACCCTTATTGTTGTGCTAATGGTACCATCAATGGAACCGTGCTCCCACCCATCCAGGACATCTACTCGACACAGTGTCTGTGGAAGGCCCGCAGCATCATCAAGGACCCCAGCCACGAGTTTCTTTCTATAAGCCATCAGACTGCTGAACACTGAGCACCTGCACTGACTGTCCGCACCTTAGCAAATATGCACTCACTCGCACACACACTACACACACACACATCACAACTGCTGCTATCAGACTCTTATAATTATTACTAAGTACTGAATAATTTAAACACTTGCCCCCCAATCCCCCCTTCCCCCAAACATCTGTAAATATTGTAATATAAATTGTGCCTTCCTGTATTATACTTAAGCAAAATATACTCTATGTTCGTATTCTTATCTTTTATTATTTCTTATTGTTGCATTGTTGAGAAGGAATCTGCAAGTAAGTATTTTGTTGGGTGGTGAATACCATGTGTACATAAAACTAATAAAACTTTAAACAAATTACCAAGAGCACAGTCTCTCAGTTGCATAGGGCAAAGGTTAACTAGCTGACTAATGAATAATGAGAATATAAAGCGGAGGTATTACGAAACCAATAACTAGCCTACTGGGTTTGCTGCACTCATTATGTCTAGGGGTCCTAGACCTAGCTACATGGTCTGTAACCTGACTCATTATGTCTAGGGGTCCTAGACCCTGCTACATGGTCTGTAACCTGACTCATTATGTCTAGGGGTCCTAGCTACATGGTCTGTAACCTGACTCATTATGTCTAGGGGTCCTAGACCTAGCTACATGGTCTGTAACCTGACTCATTATGTCTAGGGGTCCTAGACCTAGCTACATGGTCTGTAACCTGACTCATTATGTCTAGGGGTCCTAGCTACATGGTCTGTAACCTGACTCATTATGTCTAGGGGTCCTAGACCCTGCTACATGGTCTGTAACCTGACTCATTATGTCTAGGGGTCCTAGACCTAGCTACATGGTCTGTAACCTGACTCATTATGTCTAGGGGTCTTAGACCTAGCTACATGGTCTGTAACCTGACTCATTATGTCTAGGGGTCCTAGCTACATGGTCTGTAACCTGACTCATTATGTCTAGGGGTCCTAGCTACATGGTCTGTAACCTGACTCATTATATTTAGGGGTCCTAGGCCTAGCTACATGGTCTGTAACCTGACTCATTATGTCTAGGGGTCCTAGACCTAGCTACATGGTCTGTAACCTGACTCATTATGTCTAGGGGTCCTAGGCCTAGCTACATGGTCTGTAACCTGACTCATTATGTCTAGGGGTCCTAGACCCTGCTACATGGTCTGTAACCTGACTCATTATGTCTAGGGGTCCTAGACCTAGCTACATGGTCTGTAACCTGACTCATTATGTCTAGGGGTCTTAGACCTAGCTACATGGTCTGTAACCTGACTCATTATGTCTAGGGGTCCTAGCTACATGGTCTGTAACCTGACTCATTATGTCTAGGGGTCCTAGCTACATGGTCTGTAACCTGACTCATTATATTTAGGGGTCCTAGGCCTAGCTACATGGTCTGTAACCTGACTCATTATGTCTAGGGGTCCTAGACCTAGCTACATGGTCTGTAACCTGACTCATTATGTCTAGGGGTCCTAGGCCTAGCTACATGGTCTGTAACCTGACTCATTATGTCTAGGGGTCCTAGACCTAGCTATATGGTCTGTAACCTGACTCATTATGTCTAGGGGTCCTAGACCTAGCTACATGGTCTGTAACCTGACTCATTATGTCTAGGGGTCTTAGGCCTAGCTATATGGTCTGTAACCTGACTCATTATGTCTAGGGGTCTTAGGCCTAGCTACATGGTCTGTAACCTGACTCATTATGTCTAGGGGTCTTAGGCCTACCTGCATGGTCTGTAACCTGACTCATTATGTCTAGGGGTCTTAGGCCTAGCTACATGGTCTGTAACCTGACTCATTATATCTAGGGGTCCTAGACCTAGCTACATGGTCTGTAACCTGACTCATTATGTCTAGGGGTCTTAGGCCTAGCTACATGGTCTGTAACCTGACTCATTATGTCTAGGGGTCTTAGGCCTACCTGCATGGTCTGTAACCTGACTCATTATGTCTAGGGGTCTTAGGCCTAGCTACATGGTCTGTAACCTGACTCATTATGTCTAGGGGGTCCTAGACCTAGCTACATGGTCTGTAACCTGACTCATTATATCTAGGGGTCCTAGACCTAGCTACATGGTCTGTAACCTGACTCATTATGTCTAGGGGTCTTAGGCCTACCTGCATGGTCTGTAACCTGACTCATTATGTCTAGGGGTCTTAGGCCTAGCTACATGGTCTGTAACCTGACTCATTATGTCTAGGAGTCCTAGCTACATGGTCTGTAACCTGACTCATTATGTCTAGGGGTCCTAGCTACATGGTCTGTAACCTGACTCATTATGTCTAGGGGTCCTAGACCTAGCTACATGGTCTGTAACCTGACTCATTATGTCTAGGGGTCTTAGGCCTAGCTACATGGTCTGTAACCTGACTCATTATGTCTAGGGGTCCTAGACCTAGCTACATGGTCTGTAACCTGACTCATTATGTCTAGGGAACTTAGGCCTAGCTACATGGAACCTTAGGCCTAGCCACATAGTCTTAGGCCAAGCCACATGGAACCTGACTCATTATGTCTAGGGGTCTTAGGCCTAGCTACATGGTCTGTAACCTGACTCATTATGTCTAGGGGTCCTAGACCTAGCTACATGGTCTATAACCTGACTCATTATGTCTAGGGGTCCTAGACCTAGCTACATGGTCTGTAACCTGACTCATTATGTCTAGAGGTCTTAGGCCTACCTACATGGTCTGTAACCTGACTCATTATGTCTAGGGGTCCTAGACCTAGCTACATGGTCTGTAACCTGACTCATTATGTCTAGGGGTCCTAGACCTAGCTACATGGTCTGTAACCTGACTCATTATGTCTAGGGGTCCTAGACCTAGCTACATGGTCTGTAACCTGACTCATTATGTCTAGGGGTCCTAGACCTAGCTACATGGTCTGTAACCTGACTCATTATGTCTAGGGGTCCTAGACCTAGCTACATGGTCTGTAACCTGACTCATTATGTCTAGGGGTCCTAGACCTAGCTACATGGTCTGTAACCTGACTCATTATGTCTAGGGGTCCTAGCTACATGGTCTGTAACCTGACTCATTATGTCTAGGGGTCCTAGACCTAGCTACATGGTCTGTAACCTGACTCATTATGTCTAGGGGTCCTAGACCTAGCTACATGGTCTGTAACCTGACTCATTATGTCTAGGGGTCCTAGACCTAGCTACATGGTCTGTAACCTGACTCATTATGTCTAGGGGTCCTAGACCTAGCTACATGGTCTGTAACCTGACTCATTATGTCTAGGGGTCTTAGACCTAGCTACATGGTCTGTAACCTGACTCATTATGTCTAGGGGTCCTAGACCTAGCTACATGGTCTGTAACCTGACTCATTATGTCTAGGGGTCCTAGGCCTAGCTACATGGTCTGTAACCTGACTCATTATGTCTAGGGGTCTTAGGCCTAGCTACATGGTCTGTAACCTGACTCATTATGTCTAGGGGTCCTAGGCCTAGCTACATGGTCTATAACCTGACTCATTATGTCTAGGGGTCCTAGACCTAGCTAAATGGTCTGTAACCTGACTCATTATGTCTAGGGGTCTTAGACCTAGCTACATGGTCTGTAACCTGACTCATTATGTCTAGGGGTCTTAGGCCTAGCTACATGGTCTGTAACCTGACTCATTATGTCCAGGGGTCCTAGACCTAGCTACATGGTCTGTAACCTGACTCATTATGTCTAGGGGTCCTAGGCCTAGCTACATGGTCTGTAACCTGACTCATTATGTCTAGGGGTCTTAGGCCTAGCTACATGGTCTGTAACCTGACTCATTATGTCTAGGGGTCCTAGGCCTAGCTACATGGTCTATAACCTGACTCATTATGTCTAGGGGTCCTAGACCTAGCTACATGGTCTATAACGTGATTGGATGTTTGCGTAAATGTGAGAAGTAAACATGTGTGTCACACCTTGATCTGTTGTTTCACCTGTCTGTGTGCTTGTCTCCACCCCCCTCCAGGTGTCGCCCATCTTCCCCATTATCCCCTATCCCTGTGTATTTATACCTGCGTTCTCTGTTTGTTTGTTGCCAGTTCGTTTTGTTTCGTGAAACCTACCAGCGTTTATTCCCCTGCTTCTGTCTGTTCTTGCTCCTGTATTCTAGTCCTTCCCGGGTTTGACCGTTCTGCCTGCCCTGACCCTGAGCCTGCCTGTCGTTCTATACCTTGCCCCACCTCTGTGGATTATTGACCCCTGCCTGCCCCTACCCTGAGACTGTCTGCCGTTCTGGACCTTTGCACCCTCTCTGGATTACTGACCTCTGCCTCCCTTGACCTGTCGTTTGCCTGACCCTGTACGAGAAATCAACTTTTGTTTCTTTGACACTGTCTGCATCTGAGTCATACCTGAAACCTGATAATGTGACCGTGTGTTGAATCCACTTTACTACCTTAGGTCCAGGCCCAGCTCAGTCATGACTCCCATGGTCGTCCAAGCAGATTAGTATTCATTCAAAGTGATAACCCAAAAATAAATATGTACCGCCCCAAAAATAAAATATACAGAGGCATGCCTGAACTAAAGAGGTTAACTAACACAAAATAACTCCAAATACTGGCAGGCCGAGAGACAGCTGGTCACAGATTGCCAATCAATCCTGATCGCTACCACCTGTTGTGCTTATCAAGGCTTCCTGGCAGAGCCTTTGACCAGGTTGGTGCTGCCATGGGGATGGGGTGTGGAAGTGTATCCTGGTAGTGTGTTGCCTAACGGTGTGCTAACACTAAACTAACCCCCACATCATAACAGGATAAATTCTCTAAAACATCCCAAGAAGTAAAAACAGAAGCATGGGATGTCCCCATGCAGGAGTTTTCATTCACCAAATGACCTTTTCCTGCTCAGGTCACTCATGGTGAGGAAAACCTCCTGGCTCTATGCCAACTGAAATAAAACGTGTTTCAACAAAGCCTTCTTCCATATTGAAAATCGAAATAGCATAGACATCTAGCAAGGAAACTTTAATTTGTCTGTAAATATATTACACCGGTCATAAAATCTTATGGATCGACACAATAGCGTTTTTCTTTGGGGTGGTGTGATTGGTCCCATATCATCAGACTCAATGACATAGGACTTTGCCTCTGGGCCAGTCCTGCCCTCAGAGGGTCACACTCACCTGTAAATAGGTTATAAATGAGAGACTGACCGTAACAACTCTTAGCAGCCCGGATTTACCTGTTTGTCTGTGTTGCGTCTCAGTGAAAACAACCTCACGTCTCAAACACACACCTACGACTGAAGTAAGTGTCTTATCATTAAGTAACAGAAATTAGATAAGGTTTGACTTTTTTATATAGGCAGTGTTGTATCCAAGTGATTTTTGGTTTCTTCTTTCTGGGCTTATTGTGGTGAGTTTTTATGTGGAAACATTTTGGAATGCTGTGTGTGTGGCAGGCACGGTTGTGTTTGTGTAAAGAGGATATTTTCTTGTCTTTCACCCACACATCCAGTTTCTGTAAAAATGTGTCAGTGGAGCGTTTGTTACAGGTTAATCTAAACATACCATCTTTATACTCAGCTAATTATACAACAAAAGTCTAATGTTTCAATTTAAGTTAACATTTCTGAATCAGTACTTTTGATAGGGGGACCCAAACTGAGCAAATAAATGTGGTTACACTTTATTTGGATACTCCATCTGTAGATGCTCTGTAGATTATCAGTAATATTTCAACTAACTATCTACAACCATAACCCTAGCTCTAACCCTAACCTTAACCCTTATTCTAACCCTAAACTTAACCTTTACCCTAACCCTAGCTCTAACCCTAACCTTAACCCTTATTCTAACCCTAACCTTAACCCTTATTCTAACCCTAAACTTAACCTTTACCCTAACCCTTATTCTAACCCTAACCTTAACCCTTATTCTAACCCTAACCTTAACCCTTATTCTAACCCTAACCTTAACCCTTATTCAAAATAATTATTCTAACCCTAACCTTAACCAAACAATTACCTTAACCCTTATTCTAACCCTAAACTTAACCTTACCCTAACCCTTATTCTAACCCTAACCTTAACCCTTATTCTAACCAAAACATTCTAACCCTAAACTAACCTTTAACCTTATTCTAACAAACTTAACTTACCTTAACCCTTATTCTAACCCTAAACTTAACCTTTAATATTAACCAACCTTAACCCTTATTCTAACTATTTATTCTAACCCTAAACTTAACCTTTACCTTAACCCTTATTCTAACCCTAAACTTAACCTTTACCTTAACCCTTATTCTAACCCTAACCTTAACCCTTATTCTAACCCTAAACTTAACCTTTACCTTAACCCTTATTCTAACCCTAACTGTAACCTTTGCAAGCAATTGCTAAACAACAGAGTTTGTTGATAGTGTGACCATCTGTCGAGCATCTACAGATGGATAATCCAGACATTCCAAATAGTGTGACTGTAAGTTTTGTTTTGAAATAGGCTACTGGAACCTGAAGACCTTTCCAAATGTGTTAGTTCTTGTAAATTAATACACAGTTGCAAAACAGGAGGTGTAAAATAGTTTTTTGTGATGTCATTAACCAGTGGTGGAAAAGTATCCCATTGACATACCTGAGTAAAAGGAACGCCAATACCAATAGAAAATGACTAGCGAATGTAAAAACTTAAGAGTCACCCAGTTTTTAAACATATGACTACTTTACACCATTGTAAAAAGACTCTCCTTTATCTAACCACATGTCGATTTCAAAAAGGCTTTACAAATACATTTAAGATTATGTCAGAAAGTACCCAGCAGAAGATAATCACACACCCATTTTTCAAGTACATATAATGTAAATGTCATAATACAGAAAATCATCCCTGTTGATGTATTTTGCATCATGACACCTAGGCATCATGTTATGCAAAACTGCAGTGTATCATTTGATGCAAAATGTAGCATACGGGATGATTTCTGTATTTTGAAAGTTTACATATCAATTGAATAAACTCTTTACTGCGACAAGCAAAACATTTTGCAATAAATATTGTCTGAGTCGATAGCCCGGCCATCATGGCTAGCTATTTTGACACCAACAAATATGCCTCACCAAAACATTGGATTCTTTGGGTCCCGGACTTCTACTTAAACACAGTTTTTTGGTTCCATTTAAGCAAATAGCGTTTTTTTAGACGGCACTGTTTTTTATTTATTTGTATTTATGGAGAGCCAGGGGTACACTCCAACACTCAGACATCATTTACAAACGAAGCATGTGTATTTAGTGAGTCCACCAGAACAGAGGCAGTAGGGATGACCAGGGATGTTCTCTTGATAAGTACGTGAATTGGACCATTTTCATGACCAGCTAAGCATTAAAATGTAACAAGTACTTTTGGGTGTCAGGGAAAATACATACATTTTATTTAGGAATGTAATGAAGTAAAATTAAAAGTTGTCAAAAATATAAATAGTAAAGTACAGAGTAGTGCCTTAAACTATTTTTACTTACAGTGCATTCAGAAAGTATTCAGACCCCTTGACCTTTTCCACATTTTGTTACGTTACAGCCTTATTCTAAAATGTATTAAATCTTTTTTTTTCTCATCAATCGACAAACAATACCCCATAATAACAAAGCAAAAACAGGTTTTTAGAAATACAAATAAAAAACAGAAATACCTTATTTACATACAGTAAGTATTCAGACCCTTTGTTATGAGACTTGAAATTGAGCTCAGGTGCATCCTGTTTCCATTGATCATCCTTGAGATGTTTCTATAACTTGATTGGAGTACACCTGTGGTAAATTCAATTGATTGGACATGAGTTGGAAAGACACACACCTGTCTATATAAAGTCCCACAGTTGACAGTGCATGTCATAGCAAAAACCAAGACATGAGGTTGAAGGAATTGTTCGTAGAGCTCTGAGACAGGATTGGGTCGAGGCACAGATCTGGGGAAGTGTACCAAAAAAATGTCTGCAGCATTGAAGGTCCCCATGAACTTAACAGTGGCCTCCATCATTCTTAAATGGAAGAAGTTTGGAACCACCAAGACTCTTCCAAGAGCTGGACGCCTGGCCAAACTGAGCAATCGGGGGAGAAGGGCCTTGGTCGGGGAGGTGACCAAGATCCTGATAGTCACTGACAGAGCTCCAGAGTTCCTCTGTGGAGACGGGACAACCTTCCAGAAGGACAACCATCTCTGCAGCACTCCACCAATCAGGCTTTTATGGTAGTGGCCAGACGGAAGCCACTCCTCAGTAAAAGGCAAATTATAGCCCACTTAGGTGCCAAAAGGCACCTAAAGGACTCTCAGACCATGAGAAACAAAATTCTCTGGTCTGATGAAACCGAGATTGAACTCTTTGGCCTGAATGCCAAGCGTCACGTCTGGAGGAAACCTGGCACCATCCCTACAGTGAGGCATGGTGGTGGCAGCTTCATGCTGTGGGGATGTTTTTCAGCACCAGGGACTGGGAGACTAGTCAGGATCGACGGAAAGATGAATGGAGCAAAGTACGGAGAGATCCTTAATGAAAACCTGCTCCAGAGCGCTCAGGACCTCCGACTGGGGTGAAGGTTCACCTTCCAACAGGACAACGACCCTAAGCACACAGCCAAGACAACGCAGGAGTGGCTTCAGGACAAGTCTCTGAATGTCCTCGAGTGGCCCAGCCAGAGCCCATACTTGAACCCGATCAAACATCTCTGTAGAGACCTGAAAATAGCTGTGCAGCGATGCTCCCCATCCAACCTGACAGAGCTTGAGAGAATCTGCAGAGAAGAATGAGAGAAACTCCCCAAATACAGGTGTGCCAAGCTTGTAGCGTCATAACCAAGAATACTCAAGGCTGTATTTTCTGCCAAAGGGGCTTCAGAAAGTACTGAGTAAAGGGTCTGAATACTTATGTAAATGTGATATTTCATTTTTTATCTGTAAAAAATGTGCTAAAAAAAATCTAAAAACTGTTTTTGCTTTGTCATTATGGGGTATTGTGTGTAGATGGGGGGGGAACAATTTTACGTAAAGTGACAAAATGTGGAAAAATACAAGAGGTCTGAATCATTTCCGAAGGAACTGTAAGTATTTTACATCACTGCCATTAATGATTATAAACCAGAGATAAGCATAAGTGTTCAGACTCAATAAAGTCATAAATCCACTAGATGAAACACTTTTTAAAATATATTTTATTACATATGTTTAAAGGTAGACTTTGCTCTCACACAGTCAAATACAGTATCAGTATGTGCAGTATGCGCAGGGCTTTTCTTCATGCTGTTCACTGGGTGGTAGCCACGGGACCAAAACAGCAGAGAAGTTGAGCCTCACGCGTCACCCTGTTAGTTGTTGTGGAAATGTACCCAATAAGCTGTTTACTTTCTGCATCTCCGTCAAATCGATGAGTCTACCTATAAAGGACAGCATTGTAACTATAATGCAATTAAAGGACATGGAAGCATGGTCATTCATCTACAATTAGATTATCAACAATTATCTGAAATATTTAGAAGTCATACTTTTTCGTGCTGTACATATGCAATAATCAGAACTAAATGTCTTATCCCAGCTCACTGGTCACCATAGCAGCACCCACCCGTAGCACGCGCTCCAGTAGGTATATTTCACTGGTCATCCCCAAAGCCAATTCCTCCTTTGGCCGCCTTTACTTCCGTTTCTCTGCTGCCAATGACTGGAATAAATTGCAAAAATCACTGAAGCTGGAGACCCATACCTCCCTCACTAACTTTAAGCACCAGCAGTCAGAGCAGCTCACAGATCACTGCACCTGTACATAGCCCATCCAACTACCTCATCCCCATACTGTTATTTATTGTTTTGCTCCTTTGCACCCCAGTATCTCTACTTGCTCATTCATCTTCTGCACATCTATCACTCCAGTGTTTAATTGCTAAATTGAAATTATTTCACCACTATGGCCTATTTATTGTCTTACCTCCCTTATCTTACCTCATTTGCACTCACTGTATATAGACTTTTTTTGTCTATTGTGTTATTGACTGTATGTTTGTTTATTCCATGTGTAACTCTGTGTTGTTGTTTGTGTCGCACTGCTTTGCTTTATCTTGGCCAGGTTGCAGTTGTAAATGAGAACCTGTTCTCAACTAGCCAACCTGGATAAATAAAACAAATTAAAAAGATATAGTTCAGCCAAATTACCAAATTACATATTGGTTTCCTTACCCTGTAAACCAGGGGTGTCCATGGAGGGCCTAGTGTCTGCTATTTTTTGTTTTTTCTTTCAATTAAGACCTAAACAACCAGGTGAGGGGAGTTCCTTACTTCATCAATCAAGTACAAGGGAAAACCCACAGACAATCGTGGATTGAGCTTTTCACTTGCTGTAAGCAGTCTATGGACAAGGTATGACAGCAATCAATGCGTTGGGTTTGTTTACCTGGCCACTATTTACAAATGCTAACTTCTTAGCTTTTGTGGCACAAATCCAATGCAAGTCAATAGTCTTGATATTAGCATTTTTTACTGGGTAAGGAAACCAGTATGTAATTTTGTAATTTGGGTAAATATCCCTTTTATCATGTCATTGTACGCATTCGTGGGAGTTTGTTTGGTGAGATTGTTTGTGCTGTAAAGAAAAACAAAAATGCTGCAATAAACGGGTATACTGTTATTGGAGAACGTAAGGCCTTCAAGTAAGCCATATTTCTACGTAGCCAGTGTCAGATGAACTGGTGGATACCATTTTTCTGTCTCTGCGTGCAGTATTAAGAAAGTTAGAGCTATTTTTGTGAGCCAATGCTAGCTAGCGTTAGCGCAATGGCTAGAAGTCTGCAGGCACGGTAGCCTACACTAGCGCTAGAGACATCATACTGCACGCAGAGACTTTAATATGGTATCCACGAGTTCATCTGACCCTGGGTATGTAAAAAAAACAACCTACTTGCCAGAATCTAGCTGTATCCCTGTAAAGATGGACTTTTATGGAAACATTTAGAGGAGAACGCTATTCGTGGTAAATGCAGGATAATAATTTAACCTCAAAGTCAAAAGAGCTTAGTAACTACACAGAGCTCAGGGTTATAGTTAATGACCCAATACAATTATTCTCAATACAGGGAAAGAGAAGTTGGAATGCACTCTAGACTGAGTGTTTAAGAATTCAGTTGCTTATGAATTGACACCTTTATTGCGATATAATGGCACCTGTTAGCTGACTCATCATTAATATAGTCACCAGGTTAGCTCAGTCATTTAAAGTATGATGAACACACTGTAGGTGTGAAGAAAGGAATAAGTGCTGAGTATTTAACGAAAGGCATAGTTAGCTTTTTTGAAGTTGTAGCTTGTAAGTAAAAAAAAGTAGCAAGTAAAAACAAAAAAAAGCTACATTGTAAATATTATAATGATGCTTGACACAGAAACACAGGTTTTAGTGAACTTCTCAGTTCAGTGTGTCATCCACCTCAAGTAATCTTAATAGCAGTGTTTTAAATAGATATGCACATTGTCCTCTGTTTTCTGTTGTTCTGGGGCAGAGCAGGGTAAAACATTTTAATCAGACAGGCCAAGTCTGTCTGATTAAAATGAGGTCCTTTCCTGGTAAGAAACAATGATGATCTCTTTTCCCCCCCAGCCTAAATCCTAGTTGAATCTTTATAGACGTGTTCTGATAATGCCCAGATCAAAGGGTGAAAGGATCAATACTTGGACTAGGTGAGGGATTTAAGGTCTATTTCCTTGGTTACTGTTGATCTGTGAGGTATAATAGAATCCGTACTAGCTCAGTAAGATGGCATGGTGAAACTATACCAGGAAAAGCTGTTTTTTTCCAGAAAACTCTTCAATGTTTACATTGAGAGTCGCTAGATCAAGTTTGAGGGCACAATGAAGAAGGCTCCAGTTTTTCAAAGTATCCCGTCTAGAAAAACCTGCAATGAAGGAAAGTACAACCTTTCAAATGACGTTAAACTTTTGTTGCCAATGGGAATAGGCAATGCATGTGCTGTGGTTGTATAGCATGTTAGGACAAATGAATCGAACTTTCTGGATGACTAGTGAAGCAAACACAAAGGAAGGGAAAACCCAGAAGTTTCTCTCCTTTTGGCTGTCTTGGTTACAGTAATCACATTGCACATGAGGTTTCACAAAGGCATGTTCATTTGTTAACATCTGATTTTGCCTTTCATTTTGACTCATCCTGTCTTCATTACCGTAACATTATGGAAAATATTTAATTAAATGAATGAATGTGGATATAATTTGGACTATCATTGAATGTAATCGCACAGCATTTTACTGTGTTCCCCCTAGCAAATCACAGTTCTCGTAAATAATCAGCCAACAAGATAATAATGTGTTTTCACAGCATGGGCATGACATTGTCACGGTCATTCAGGTGCTGATAGCCTCAGGCAAGGTGTGACCTAGCCTGTTTACTCAAACATGGAGGGTTCTCTTCAACAAACACAGAGGAACCTGATGACATTAAGCTGGCTTGTAATAGAGATGGTCTCTCACCAATAACATCCTTTCCTAACCTAAACCCTTGTAAAAAGAGACTAAACTAGACCTAATAAAAACGGTTTACTTTATGTGTACTTCTACCTATAGGACTGTGTACAGTATATATCATTTTTCTGTTTTACTAATCCCACTAACCTCACAAATATATATATTTTGCAGGGGGAGGCACGGCACAAGAGCCCTTGTCAAAATAAGTCCAGGCATGGACCAGCAGCAGTGTATCATCGATACCCACCACATCACGACACACACCATGGGCAGAGGAGATCTTGGCCGGGGGGAGGGGGAGAAGAGACTCCGCTACATGCTAAAGGACGGTAGCTGCCCCGTGGTGTTCCACCAGTCCCCGGGCCAGTGGAGCTTCTTCCTGGCCGACATCTTCACCACGCTTGTGGAGCTCCGCTGGAGGGTCATGCTCCTCATCTTCTGCCTCTCCTACATCCTCTCCTGGCTCTTCTTCAGCCTCCTCTACTTCCTGATCGCCTACGTCCACAAAGACCTGGAGGACCATGACACGGCTCCGTGTGTGGCGAATGTCCGCAGTTTCACCTCTGCCTTCCTGTACTCCATGTCGACCCAGGCGACTATCGGCTACGGTTTCCGGGTGATGACGGAGAACTGCATGGTGGCCATCGTGGTGGTGACTATCCAGGCCCTGATGAGTTGCTTCATCGACACAGTCGTCATCGGCATCACCGTGGCCAAAATGGCGTGCGCGAGCAAGAGGGCGCAGACAGTGGGCTTCAGCAGCTGCGCCGTGGTCAACGCGCGCGACGGCGCCCTGTGCCTTGTGTGGCGCATCGCCGACTTCCGCAGGAACCACATCCTGGAAGGCACCGCCCGGGCGCAGCTGGTCCGCCCAATGAAGCACCCCTCTGGGATGATCTCTGTGACTTACCAGGACCTAGACATCCAGAGTAGACACCTCATCCTGGCCACCCCGGCCAGCATCGTTCACAAGCTGGAGCCTGGGAGCCCCCTCTACAGCCTGGGACCGGACAGCCTGACGGAGGAGGACTTTGATCTGGTAGTCTCCTTCACTTACACCGGTGACTCCACAGGCATCCTGCACCAGACACGCACGTCTTACACCCCGGCGGACATCCGCTGGGGCCAGCGCTTCCAGGACATGGTGCAGGTGGGGAGGAGGCATTACAAGGTAGACTATGCCCTGTTTCATCAGACCACCTGTGTGCAGACACCCGTGGTCAGCGCCCAGGAGGGTAACAGGGGGAGACCGCCGACCACGGAGTCTATCGTCCAATCGCAGCAGCCGTTTGTAAGATCGAGCAGGAAATTTCGGAGGTCCTTGGCTGATGTCAGTGAAGAGGTGGTTCAGGAGGCGTGGCTCTGATGACGCTGTGATAATCCCAAAACAGCAGACAGAACTACATTATGGTATTATTACATTATCGTTATGTAGTACATTATCGCACAGGACTTCAGTAAAGGACTTGAGTAAGTGTAATAGGGTAGTTTCATTGTAAATAACAATTTTATATCATATTTTATACTCCTTTGTAATTTCCTTTATGAATGTAATAATTTAAGTAAATGTTATTTTCGATCAGTTAAATAAACAAAGCGTATGTTGTTGAAGTCACATCTGAAGTCCGAGGTCTGGCCTCATTTGAACGTCTTTGTTGTGATGGACAGACTGCACCAAATTTCAAATAAATCTACTTTTTTCTGATGTGATGGTCGTAAAGTTTTATTCAAATACAAAAATACCTCCATGTTTCTTTAGTGGAAAGTCAAAAATGAAGATTATTGTGCATTGTAGTGAATAGTCATATGCAATATATTTACAGTTCCATTCTAAACCATGTGTTTAATTCAACCTGCATCACATTCTACACTGGGGTTAAATCACATAGCTGTTGGTTATCACTGACTACTGCGCCAGTACCTCTATATCACCACCGTGTGTTCTGTCTGTCTGTGTGTGTGTGCTGTGTGTGTGTGTGTGTGTGTGTGTGTGTGTGTGTGTGTGTGTGTGTGTGTGTGTGTGTGTGTGTGTGTGTGTGTGTGTGTGTGTGTGTGTGTGTGTGTGTGTGTGTGTGTGTGTGTGTGCTGTACTGTACTGTACTGTACTGTAGACTAGTATACCCAAAAAAGTATATAAGATGACTTAAACTATTACTTAGTGTAAGGTTGATGAAAATAAAGCATATATTTTTTAAATAATGTATATTATTACAACAAAATTGTAGTATTATTTTTTATTGCCCTTTTATCAGTCTATTATTATAATTGGTGGGCTTTGAACATGATGAACTATTTGATGCTGGAGTCCAAACAAGCGCTGTAGCTTTCTATTGGTCGACTACAACGACAGGGCGGGGGATAGGCACATGTGTTTTCAAAGTCCGCCCGTGCAAAGCAAAGTATCTTCAGTGATTGCTGAAGAGGTTGATGGCAGTAATTACGATGTCTATCCGGATATCAAATATGAATGGTGGAACCCAAATATGGATATTAACGCAAAAACCTACCTGGATGCATGGGATGTATTAGAATAAATTACCGCTGATTTACTCTCGAAAGATCAACAGGTAAACAATGTCCCGTTACTTTGTTCTAACGGTGCAACCGTGAATAACGAGTCTTCTGTATAATGTTAGCCTACAAATTGAACCGGACATAGCTTACTTTATTTCTACAAAGAGTGATCATCTAAAATATAACCAGAGGCCCAGACAGTGTTCATGCTAAAATATTGTTATTTATTTCAGTTTTACTGTCTTTGAGGCTGTCTCATATTTGTACTGTTCAACAAGCACTTTTTCGATATACTTCAGAGAGTTAGGGAGTTAATTTAATCTTCTGTGGGTTATAGGCTACTAATTGTGTGGGTATCGATGCGTCAGCGAGATTCAAGTATGTTTAATTTACGCAACTCATATCCAATGAATACCCGAGGTAGTGCTCCCTTATCAATTGGAAAGTGTATTGACTTGACAACGAAACATAAACCGTTACTTTCTCCCTTTAGTGCACCTGTCACGCAGAGAAAACAAGCAGCCTGTAGGCCAGCCCAGGTTGATATAATTATGCCCAGTAGCCTACACCCATTGCTTCAGAAAATAAATAAATATATTATATATATATATATATATATATATATAATCAATTGATCAGTGTTTATTAATCGCTGTTTCTTATAGCTTGTTTCTGTATTTGATTATTCCATTGGCCGTTATAGACCTATGCATAAATTATGACAGTCGGCCTAGCCTACCTAAATATATTAGGCTATGCTTATTTGATTATGATCCGAATATAAAGTTAGACTAGGAAACATATTTATCTCAATCATATTGTTAATTCTGAACAACATGATTCAAAACAACAAATTAAAGCCAACTGTCAACCCTGACATCCCATAGTAGCAGGTCATTCCATAATGAATGGTGCTGCAGTGCTGCTGAATATTGGATAGAAATTATTGATCTATTCTTTGCAATAATATATATTTTTTAAAGGAGCAGGTTTATGTAACAAGTTTCCATCTGTCTCAGCTGGTGCTGTCCTAATTGCACGCAGGCTAAATAAACAGTTGCAGTCTGTGTGGTGCAGCTAAGCCCAGTGCATACAGTCACACTGATGACCTGGTTAGATAAGGGTTGATGTGGAATCTAATGAACGGACTTCATAATGACAGTCTGTGTGGTGCAGCTAAGCCCAGTGCATACAGTCACACTGATGACCTGGTTAGATAAGGGTTGATGTGGAATCTAATGAACAGACTTCATAATGACAGTCTGTGTGGTGCAGCTAAGCCCAGTGCATACAGTCACACTGATGACCTGGTTAGATAAGGGTTGATGTGGAATCTAATGAACGGACTTCATAATGACAGTCTGTGTGGTGCAGCTAAGCCCAGTGCATACAGTCACACTGATGACCTGGTTAGATAAGGGTTGATGTGGAATCTAATGAACGGACTTCATAATGACAGTCTGTGTGGTGCAGCTAAGCCCAGTGCATACAGTCACACTGATGACCTGGTTAGATAAGGGTTGATGTGGAATCTAATGAACGGACTTCACAATGACACATTTCATTTGAGGAAAGTGATTGGGTGTAACTGAGGCGTGCTGTTTGTTGATTTCCACCCCAGTCTTATTTGTTGTCCCTGACCTTTTGGACTCAGTAGGCAGTATCAGTTTGATACTGTAACCAGCGTCTTTGCCGGTGTCTGATGTTCATGTTCTTGGTCTGTCGTATAATGTCAGTGTGTATGTATACAGGATATCTTTCCATTGGTTTATCCTTTCATCATTACGTTTGTTTTAGCCTTGAGTCAATGCATTTAGTGGTGTTGGGGTTGTGGTACAACGCAGGTATTGGTAGATGGTCAGTGGGGCCAAATGACTTGTTAGATAGCAAGGAAGCATAGTGATTATGGGGTGGTTGCGGTCTGATTTGGCCTGTTAATTGTAATAGGGTGTGGTGTGTGGTGGTGTAGTTAGTTAGCTGGAGAAGATTAGGACGTCCCATAGGAAGCTCATTCACAGTGAACCAGCCTCTATCTCTCTCAGGATAGTAGGCCTGGCCTATGGGTCATTGGTCGCTACATGAAATATTCACCGAAAACCTCATGAACTGCAGATGTAAAAAATAGATACAAGTTATTTTGTTGTTTTATTCCAGGTGTTTCACTGATCTAGTGGTATCTCAAGAGTTTAGCTGTTTTATGTGTTCAACACAAACATGATGGATTGATCATGAAAAATTACATTTTAAGTAGGACTTCGTCCATGTAAACTAAATTCTTGTTTAATTACTTTTTGTTGTTGAAGGAGAGTATTGTATATGAAAATAAAAGGTGATGCAGAAAGGTGGGAGGGATAGTTTGGAAGGTGGAGTTGGGGACTAAACCCCAGTCTCCGGCAGGAACAGTATATATGCATAGTGCCCCAGGAGTTCTAACAAATGAAGCCCCAAACTCCCAATAGTACATCATGCAGATCAACACTAGTTTCTATTCCTAGTCAACCTGACAGTGACATCACTGGATGAGCAAAACAGAGATGAGGGACTTGGATGAGATGGAGCTTTCAAGACAACTGGGAACTCTGGGAAAAAAATCATGATGTCAGTGATCTTCATGTCGGAAAGATGCCTGAGTTTCCCGACTTGGAATTCCAAGTTGGACGCTTGTTTTTTCCCCCCAGAGTTCCCTGTTGTCTTGAACGCACCTCTGTGCGTTTTCAAAGTCACATTCAGTAAAGAGTGCAATATTTTCAAGGGATAATTAAAAGAGTTAAATTATACACACTGATTTCTTCTACTTTAGTGCTTTTATCTTTTACAATCAAAGGCCTACTTAGTGTAAATCAATTGGTAATAGCCTACTCTAAATACCAAGCGTTTATGCCAAGGGAATTTGAGAGTGCGGACACGTATTCACTATCCAATATGTTTCAATGGACAAGACAGATCACACCTCGTAACGAGACACAAATGTGTCTTTTCAACCTGCAAGGGCCAACCAAAATAACCACAGAGTGCAACCGACTGCCTCTCACACGGGACATCTTGACCTTCTCTCTGTGACAGTGGTTCAAATCACTGGTAGTTGTTTTGGCATTAGGGTGGAAGTATGCCGGCAGATAATAATTCATACCCTGTGGTGCGTTCTAATGGCTCTCTCAGGCCACACAAATGCAGTCGATAGTTACTTGGTTTTCTAGTTCAGTTGTCCTTGTTGCTCTGTTGCATGCACTGCAAGGTTATTGTTGCTTTAAAAGAGACCATCCTGTATGGAGCTTGTTTACAGACTGGCCCTTTAAACCTGATTACATGGTTACGTTATAGAAGTTGTTGAGTTAAGAGTAGAAGAAGAAACTGAACAGGTGTTATTCTATTCCCTAGTAGATCATTGAAAGATCCCACAGAAAATATTGACTAAAATATGTCTATTTAACTCTTACAGTGGGGGACAAGCACTGGACATTAGCACTATGTAAATAAACAATTGGGGGGGAAATATCAAGTAAAAAGATATTGGGAAAAGGTATGATCACTGATCTTTTTTGCAGAAACCCACATACATGGATACCACAGGAGAACGGCTTATAATAATGTCCGGAACGGAGCAAATGGAATGGCATCAAACACCTGGAATCCATGTGTTTGATGTATTTGATACCATTCCACCTATTCCACTCCAGTCATTACCATGAGCCCGTCCTCCCCAATTCAGGTGCCACCAACCTCCTGTGATGGACACACAGAGGTTCCTTTGTGCTCCAATGACTTGTTTGATTAACATGAACCTGATCTGTAATGTGACTTTCAACTGGCTGACCTAGCCTAATTAATACCAGCACTAAGCAGAGCAGAGAGGATCTGTTACCTTGTCAGCTGCCACAGAACTGGAATAAAAAATGTCTGTGATGTCTACAATCCCTGAGCCAAACGTTTACTTAAATATTCTAAAATGTACAGTAGAATGTATTTACTTCCGTGTGAATTGTCAAGTTGTGGTGCTGGCACCTTTGAGTGTTGAATGCATCATTTAGACATTAGGTTGAACGCCGCTGATCTTTCCTCGTGGTTCCACCAATTAGTCTTAATAACACAGACCTTTCTTTTTGCTTGTCCTTTCCGCAGCCCACTTCACTGATGAGGTCCAAGACACCCATAAGAGAGGAGGACTGAGCAGGCCCCTCGCCAGCACGGCTCTCCTCTGGAGAAGCCCCAGTACAACAGCAGCTTTTCCCCATCCAACTCCCTAGGACCCTGTAGTCCTGCCCTCCACATTTCCTGTCTTAGTGGGTCCCCACGAGCATTCAAAACTGTTTCTCCAACGCTTCTACCAAAAACTCAGACTGTTTTCCAGAGCAGAAGCAGCGGTTGGGCCCAGCTGCTCCTCCTCCCAGGGGGAAGCCATGGGGAGCGTGCGTAGCCATCGCTACAGCATTGTCTCCTCCGAGGAAGACGGCATGAAGCTGGCCGCCATCGCCGCCGTGCCCAATGGCTACGCCAACGGCACGGTGGCCAAGGTTCACGCGGCGCAGCAGCAGGCTGTGAGCCGCTTCGTCCAGAAGGACGGCCACTGCAACGTGCAGTTCATCAACATGAGCGAGAAGGGCCAGCGTTACCTTGCCGACCTGTTCACCACCTGTGTGGACATCCGCTGGCGCTGGATGTTGATCATCTTCTGCCTGTCCTTTCTCCTCTCCTGGCTCTTCTTCGGCTTCGTCTTCTGGCTGGTAGCTCTCTCCTACGGTGACCTGGAGAATGAGACACAGATGTGCGTGTCCAACGTCAACAGCTTCACCGCCGCCTTCCTCTTCTCCGTGGAGACGCAGACCACCATTGGCTATGGCTACCGCTACGTGACCGAGGAGTGTCCCGTGGCCGTCTTCATGGTGGTCTTCCAGAGCATCTTCGGCTGCATCATCGACGCCTTCATCATTGGCGCCGTCATGGCTAAGATGGCCAAGCCCAAGAAGAGGAACGAAACGCTGCTCTTCAGCCACTACGCCACGGTGGCCATGCGGGACAGCAAGCTGTGCCTGATGTGGCGCGTGGGGAACCTGCGCAAGAGCCACCTGGTGGAGGCCCACGTGCGCGCCCACCTCCTCAGGTCGCGAACCACGGCTGAAGGCGAGTATATCCCCCTGGACCAGATGGACATCGACGTGGGCTTCGACAGCGGCGTCGACCGTGTCTTCCTGGTGTCGCCGATCACCATCGTCCATGAGATCGACGAGGACAGCCCCTTGTACGAGATGAGCAAACAGGAGCTGGAAACGTCCCAGTTTGAGATGGTGGTGATCCTGGAAGGTATGGTGGAAGCCACGGCCATGACCACCCAGTGCCGCAGCTCCTACGTGGCCAGCGAGGTTCTCTGGGGCCACCGCTTCGAGCCAGTCCTGTTCGAGGAGAATAACTACTACAAGGTGGACTACTCACGCTTCGAGAAAACCTACGAGGTGAGCAGCACGCCCCAGTGTAGTGCCAGGGAGCTGGCCGAGAATAAGTCTCTGGTCTCTTGCTCCAACTCCTTCTGTTACGAGAACGAGGTGGCCCTTGAAAAAGTGGAGATGGAGGAGACGTTTGACGAGGAGAAAGAGGAGGATGGGGAGGAGAAGGAGGAGGTAAAAATGGAGGATCAGGGTGCTATTGAGAACGGCATTGAGAACGCAACACTGGAGGAGACAAACACAGACACAGTCTCTGTACATTCTGAACACAATCAGGATACCAGGAGTCTGACGATGCCTTCAGAAGCAAGGCCTCTAAGACGAGAATCAGAAATATGACTGCAGAGATGTTAGGGGGGAAATACTACATTAAATACTATTATGATAGGTTTGACCTTTGCTCCTAACGGCTGTCTGTACTACTGCAAGATGGTTTGACTGTGAGGTGAGTGTCATTTTCTGAGGAAGACACTAAGGCACAAGCGAATACAGAATTAACAGACCAGAGAATATAATGCAATATTATTTATTCTCTTCACACAAGTCCCTCATCTGGTGGGAAGCGATGGTAGATTGACTGAGAGGAGTTGATGGCTCTTCTGGCCCGTGGCACTATAGGAATGAGACGGGTTAGGTAGCATTTTATACTGTGTGTGTGTGTGTGTGTGTGTGTGTGTGTGTGTGTGTGTGTGTGTGTGTGTGTGTGTGTGTGTGTGTGTGTGTGTGTGTGTGTGTGTGTTTGTGTGCGTGAGCATTTGAAAGTCGCAAGAGAACATTAGAAAGTTGTCACATTGAGACACTCCACATGAAAAAATTATATATACCTTTACTTTCGTAGTATTACTATATTTATATACTATAGTATTTACTGTAGTGTTCTTGCGGATCTGTCTGTAGTATACTGTGGTATTTACTATAGTGTTTTTGCAGACATTATTCTAGTATACTGTAGTATTTACTGTAGTGTTTTTGCAGACATTACTGTATTATACTGTGGTATTTACTATAGTGTTTTTGCAGACATTACTGTAGTATACTGTAGTTTTTACTGTAGTGTTTTTGCAGACATTACTGTACTATACTGTAGTATTTACTATAATATTTTTGTTTTATTCTCTTTTGTTATCTATCTGTGGCACAAATTGGGGTGTGGGGGAAGGACATATGCAAATTCAATATTAGCATACCAATACAATGTGTACTGTAGTATTCTACAGTATTCAAAAAATTATATAGTAAGCACTACATCAGGGTTCCCCAACTAGTGGCCCGCGGGCCGACTATTTGGCCCTCCAAGTTTTCATTATTTATCATTTTCATTGTTGGACATAAAAGACTGTAAAAACACCAGGAAATCAGTTACAAGTTATTTTTATTTGGGAAATCTGTTGCCAACTATTCCCACGCGTAATAGACACGTGATCATATACAAATATAAGCAAAGTTTGAAATTGTTATGTTTTAGTCAAATATTATATATTTTTGGGCTTCTTGCGACCAATCTGCAAATTATTTGAAATGATGTTTCGGCTCCCCGACCACCTGCTCTAGAAAACATCAGCCCGTGGCTGAATCTAGTTTATGATCTTTGCACTACATGATCGAGGGATACTACAGTGTATAGTATAGTACTCTACAGTATACTACAAAATTCCGTAGTAAGCACTATACGATCAAGGGATACTACAGTGTGGAGTATAGTATTCTACAGTATACTACAGTTTGCTACAGTTTAATCGCTGTAAACGCAACAACCAAAGAGATGTTTCTATTTGCATATTTTGTAAATATGAGCTGCCCCGATATTTTGAATTAGCTTAGTGAATTAGCTTAGTGTTGTTTACTTGGACTAATTAAGGGTGGCTGGAGAGGGATAGTGTTCGTAGCAGGGAAGGAGTGTTGTATTCCCAATCAACCAGCCTATCCTATTGTGTTCTCAACTTTCCAAATAGCTGTGGAAATATAGGAAATGTATGTTATCCAGAACAAAGGGAAGAGATCATTTTTTTGTGTAAAAGATTGTGTCAGTTAGATGCCAAGAGATGTAGCTACAGCATGTAGTTATTTTCTTCATTTTACTGTTGCACAGTTTGACAATCTAAAAGTATAGACAGCTTAATCTCTGTACAAAAAGTATATTTCATTTTTCACCCTTTGAAAAGAATCTTTGAAGATTACATGTAATACCACTAATTTGGCCACAGTTTTCCAACAACCTCATCTATGGTGTGTGTGTGTGTGTGTGTGTGTGTGTGTGTGTGTGTGTGTGTGTGTGTGTGTGTGTGTGTGTGTGTGTGTGTGTGTGTGTGTGTGTGTGTGTGTGTGTGTGTGTGTGTGTGTGTGTGTGTGTGTGTGTGTGTGTGGCGTGCATCTGTGCATGTGTGTATCTAGCGCTGCATAGCTCATATTAGTGTGGTACTGTACATTATGCTTCAGTCCATCTTCTTGTTGTCTTAGTACAGATGTAGGATCTTAATTTGACCGGTATTGTCACAGCAAAATAATCCTGCAGCAACCAGATTTGAGTATTTAGTCTTTTTCGCCAATGTAATGTTGCTTGATCAGTGGTTAGGCTATTACCTGGCCAAAGTTTGGCTACATGAAAAGTGCAATAATGATAATATAACCGTGTGTTAGTGCGGGTTTTCAGTGAATGTATGTAAATCGCCAAGCTCATCTGCATTCCTCCAGCGCAGGAACATTTTCAGCGGCAACAGAGTGGTCAAATTAAGATCCTACATCTTTATAGCATCTTTTGCAACGTGAGCCTTAACGCAAGTCTCAGTAACATGAGCCATCACTTGAGATTTGGCTTTAAAATAGCTCACAGTGCAAGAGATGTCATATAAACTGGCATGAAGATACATCTCAACGGTCCAGGGGTACCTAGTACAGGGGTTCCCAAACCTTTTTGGCCCGCGACCCCATTTTGATATTTTGACCTACGATCGTGAAAAAAGTGAAGTAATCAGCAGCCAATGTTTACTTTTTAAATTTGGGCTATGACAGTTTATTACAAATCAGTCTGACAGTACTTTTGAAGTAAGTATAGTTTGAAGTGACTGAAATGCATCAGAAAGGTATTGGGAAGTTCAGAAGATCCTCAGGCAATAATTGTGTATGATCTTCTGTGTAGAAAATAACATCCTCATTGATAATGTTCTTTTCACCCAGTCTGATTTAGTGCCTGGTCTTGTCATAATGATTTTGGTCAGAAGGAAACATAAGACACATGCAGGATGTGCTCCTGAGTGTGTTATTTTTCAGTGATGGGGTCATAATATTGTGCAGCTTAAACGGTTAAAAAGATAGAGCCTCATTTGTAGGAAGAAAACACAAACCGCTCTGTTTATTACAACCGCATATAGTGCCAAACGGAGGTTACTGATGTAACCCCGGTTCTATGAACCAAGCGCGATTTAGTTAATTTTATTTCAGTTTCTCTCATGACCCCATTTTAAAATCAGGCAACCACACATGAGGTAGCAATCCCTACTTAGGTAAACGCTGACCTAGGATGAGATGAAGAAGGATAAGACAGTGATTTCATTCAATGGAACTCCCACTGAATAGATGTGTTAAATAGGTCAATTGAACTGGACCAAAACAATGGAATTTCCATTGTAAATGGATGGGGGAAAGAGCAGTGGGGAAAGCTCCCAGGTCTCCTCATTGCCCCCCAGCAAAATGTGCCTACATTAAGGCAATATTTTATGTGTACAGTGCCTTCAGAAAGTATTCATACCCCTTGACCTATTCCACATTTTGTTGTGTTACAGCCTGAATTCGAAATTGATTAAATATATGTTTTTTTTCTCACCCATCTACTAGGTATCCCGCTTTCCCTTTCCCTTACACACCATACCCCAAAATGACAGTGAAACATGTTTTTAGAAATGTCTGCTAATTTATTCAAAATTAAATAAATAAATATCTAATTTACAACTATTCACACCCCTGAGTCAATACATTTCAGAATCACCATTGGCAGTGATTACAAATGAATTAATTTGTTGAAAATTCCACTTTGACATTATGGGGTATTGTATGTAGATCAGAGAGACAAAAATCAATATTTTATCAATTTACAATTCAGGCTAAACACAGCAAAATGTGTAAAAAGTGTGAATACTTTTTGAAGGCACTGTATTTCACACTATGTTGAGGTAAAAATCAGAGTATATTGTTTGTATGGATGTCAACCTCAACACATGTTGACGTCATCGTCACCAATCAACTGCATTACAGTTAAAAAACTAATTTGACTACCACCACAGATTTCTGTATGCTAAGCTATGCTTATCAGCTTATACGAACGGGAGTTAGCATTTAGTAGTCACTTCTTCTAAACTTCTACGACTTCTACGAAAACAGCCAAATATATCCAAATCGGACTTAATCCTTGCGTCAATCTAAGTAATTCACCTGTGCGTCAATCTAAGTAACATAATAACAAATCCCCATCAAAATCTGTCACTTTAAACAAGAGATACATTTTTTGTAAGACCGAAAATCGGTCTTTTCACGAAAACGGCTGTAGCATCCGAATGGTTTGGCCTACAAACTAATATGACCATTCTATGGAAACACGATGTTGATCTCCGTTTTGCTCTACGACCCCCATAATCCCCACGGGACTTGTCTGAAGTCAGTAATGCTGATGTGCCAACTTCTATCTGTAGTTTCTGAACTGTTTGGGCTACAAACTAATATGACCCCACTGTGGAAAGGGGAGACTCTCACGAACACATTTGCGTTCCATTGACTCCTTTACTGCATCTATGGACCTGAATGAATTGGATTAGAACACTTGGTTCCCATCTTTTATGACATCATCTCTGTCTCCTTCTGTATGTCAGTCTGGGCTGGTGTGTCCGGCCAGACCGCTCAGGATCCAGACACCCTGAGCTAGAAAGCTGGAAGGGAGTGGGCAGATGAATGTAGGTAATAAAGTGCTGCTAAGTTACATATTGAATGGTTAGAATGAAACGTAGGAGTCAAAGTGTATTATTTGTCTGTTAAAAGTATCCATTTTGAATAACAGTAAAAATGTGGAGGTACTTATTTCATTCCAAACCATGTAGAAAGACCTGATTCTATCAGTGCTAACAGTTATACAAAGCTACAGTGCACTTTCCTCTTCAAGAGAACACCCCCCCTCCTCCAATTCCATGACACTGACAGTAGAAACCTTTCATTTTATTCAGTTTTTGCGTAAAGCCAAATGCACATAAAACCTTGATCTGTTCTTTTTTTTGTTGTTGATTTGAAACCATCTGTTATCATATAATGTCGACTACTACTGTGTATTTAGATCAGTGTTTTGGCCTTGTCTGACAGGGGACATTACAAACCTTGTTACTTTGCTGTGTGTGATTAGTCTCCTTAGAAAGACGGGTTACCTCCCACAATGTTCAGTGCTGTTGCCCAAGGGTCTGGGAAGACTAGTGTGTGCTGGGGCTTGTGAAGAGGGAGCAGAGCTGTTGTTTTGTCACTTCTGAAAGGACCAGCACTTTGTGTTGTCACATTGCTTTAAGGCATGGTGCATAGAGTATGAGGCGGACAAGTTCTCTTATCTTTCAGACACAGACAGTGCGGCACACAAAAGCTGAACAGACAGACAGAAATGTGTGCACACATACAGGCACACACACGTACACACTAATGCACACGCACTAGACGAGTTATAGTCGTAAAAAATATGGAGCTTTTTATTCTGGCTATATACAGTAGGCCTAACGAATCTTCACAATTTGTTACCGTAGACAGCAACAAATTCTATTCTGAATGTACGTTTAGTGTTGAAATTGTTTGCAACTTGCTCTAAAGTGTCACTTTCTATTGCCTATGTCATTAACATAGACAAATACAAATGTTTAGTTTTTTATTGTTAGCAAATTCTTCATAAGAAAATGTGTATCAGATTATATATAAGAGAATGTCCATGGAGGTGTGATACACTGTATCCCCATGACAGAGTTTGTGTGTATTGGGTTGTCATACGGTGATGCCAGGTCAGCCACTGGTACGGCCCCGTTTCATTCTTCCCTTCTATGTACCTTTCATCTTCTTCTTTTGAGTCTATTTTTCTATCAGAGTCTTCCTATAATGTCCTGCACAAACCAGAAGTTGTACAGATTTTTTTTATTTTGTGAATTATATTGTAGATACATATTAATATTGCAGTTGTTGATAATAATATTATTATTATGTCTGTGACAATTTTGTTTAGTCTTTTTCAATAAAAAGTAACATAAATCCTCAAAAACATCAGTTCTGAATGATTGGTGTTTGTTGAATGTGAACCCTTACCACATCAATTACAAGTGGTTAAGTTACAGTACAGGTATATACACATTTGAGCCTTTGTCTCACAACAGCAGGCCCCGGCCTATGCAATCCAGTTAGAAAGCCAAAGCATCTAGCTATGTTTGTTACGGTATCTATGTTTGTTACGGTATCTATGTTTGTTATGGTATCTATGTTTGTTATGGTATCTATGTTTGTTATGGTATCTATGTTTGTTATGGTATCTATGTTTGTTACGGTATCTATGTTTGTTACGGTATCTATGTTTGTTACGGTATCTATGTTTGTTACGGTATCTATGTTTGTTACGGTATCTATGTTTGTTACGGTATCTATGTTTGTTACGGTATCTATGTTTGTTACGGTATCTATGTTTGTTACGGTATCTATGTTTGTTACGGTATCTATGTTTGTTACGGTATCTATGTTTGTTAGGGTATCTATGTTTGTTACGGTATCTATGTTTGTTACGGTATCTATGTTTGCTACGGTATCTATGTTTGTTACGGTATCTATGTTTGTTACGGTATCTATGTTTGTTACGGTATCTATGTTTGCTACGGTATCTATGTTTGTTACGGTAGCTGTGTTTGTTACGGTATCTATGTTTGCTACGGTATCTATGTTTGTTACGGTATCTATGTTTGTTACGGTATCTATGTTTGTTACGGTATCTATGTTTGTTACGGTATCTATGTTTGTTATGGTATCTATGTTTGTTATGGTATCTATGTTTGTTATGGTATCTATGTTTGTTATGGTATCTATGTTTGTTACGGTATCTATGTTTGTTACGGTATCTATGTTTGTTACGGTATCTATGTTTGTTACGGTATCTATGTTTGTTATTTGTTATGGTATCTATGTTTGTTATGGTATCTATGTTTGTTATGGTATCTATGTTTGTTATGGTATCTATGTTTGTTATGGTATCTATGTTTGTTATTTGTTATGGTATCTATGTTTGTTATGGTATCTATGTTTGTTATGGTATCTATGTTTGTTACGGTATCTATGTTTGTTACAGTATCTATGTTTGTTACGGTATCTATGTTTGTTATGGTATCTATGTTTGTTATGGTATCTATGTTTGTTATGGTATCTATGTTTGTTACGGTATCTATGTTTGCTACGGTATCTATGTTTGTTACGGTATCTATGTTTGTTACGGTATCTATGTTTGTTACGGTATCTATGTTTGCTACGGTATCTATGTTTGCTACGGTATCTATGTTTGTTACGGTATCTATGTTTGTTACGGTATCTATGTTTGTTACGGTATCTATGTTTGTTATGGTATCTATGTTTGTTATGGTATCTATGTTTGTTATGGTATCTATGTTTGTTACGGTATCTATGTTTGTTATGGTATCTATGTTTGTTATGGTATCTATGTTTGTTATTTGTTATGGTATCTATGTTTGTTATGGTATCTATGTTTGTTATGGTATCTATGTTTGTTACGGTATCTATGTTTGTTATGGTATCTATGTTTGTTATGGTATCTATGTTTGTTACGGTATCTATGTTTGTTACGGTATCTATGTTTGTTATGGTATCTATGTTTGTTATGGTATCTATGTTTGTTATGGTATCTATGTTTGTTATGGTATCTATGTTTGTTACGGTATCTATGTTTGTTACGGTATCTATGTTTGTTACGGTATCTATGTTTGTTAGGGTATCTATGTTTGTTACGGTATCTATGTTTGTTACGGTATCTATGTTTGCATAAGGTGTGGAAAATATCTACTTTCTAAGGGGGTTGAGTTTTCCAAAGAGAGAGAGAGAGAGAGAGAGAGACGGAGAGAGAGAGAGAGAGAGAGACAGAGAGAGAGAGAGACAGAGAGAGAGAGAGAGAGACAGAGAGAGAGAGAGACAGAGAGAGAGAGAGAGAGACAGAGAGAGAGAGACAGAGAGAGAGAGACAGAGAGAGAGGGCGAGAGACAGAGAGAGAGATAGAGAGACAGACAGACAGACAGACAGACAGACAGACAGACAGACAGACAGACAGACAGACAGACAGACAGACAGACAGACAGACAGACAGACAGAGAGGAGCCCTGATAGAATGAACTGGACAGGGGCTGGTTGTGTAGGAGGCTCCCTCAAATTTAGACCAATGGCCCAGATTCCAAGCCATTCGCTGTCAGAGCTCACACCATCCATTTATTCACCAAACTTGACTGACTGAAAAGTTTTGCGAAGCCCGCAGAGACACCAAGCTATTTTAATCCCCCTCCTCTGTTGGAAGTCATTTTTAACGACAGGCATGGAAGGAACGCTTCACTTTGGTAAACTATGGAAATAGAGGGCAGTTATAATGTGGTCCTGAACTGCAGACTACTGACAGGGGACAATGTTATGCTTTTACAATGAATTCCATTGTACTAAAAGCTTTCTTTAGAGTTATAGTGTGCTCATTTGTAAATTGTATTGATTGGTACACAAGCATGTTGATGTGAATCTTAACATATAGTCATCGTCTAAAAGAGAAAGGGGACAGAGAGACTCCGAAAGAGAACAGTCCCAAACCTTTTTTATGGTGACTTTTCATTCAAGGTTCATATTAAATTCACAGGTCATTTGCTTAATTCATAGATTGTGTTGATAATAGCAGCTGTGTGCTCTGATGCCATTTTATCCTCTGCACTACAGGCAAGCACATATTACATAACCACCTCCCCATAGTCCACAACTCCAGAGGGGATAGAAAGGCTATTGAGTGGTTGTTAGAGTTACAGTAGAAAGAGACAACCCCTACATCGACACAGGAAGACATTCCAAATACATTAATTCATCATCAGTACACCTAGAAATGAGAGTGTTCCTATCTTCCACGGAAACACATTTAGTCAACAAAATTCAAATGACTTTCCAACTGTGGGCAGGAGTCTGACAGCATGAGGGGAAGTCAGAAGATCGATCAGACAGCCAGGGAGGCAGTGAGTCCATTTGATTTGGTTCTACTTATGGAGTTGGTACAGCCCTGGGGCTTTTTCCACATTATCTAATAAAACATCACCAGAGATCACGCTCTGAATGATGAGGGTAATCGTGTTACATTACCTTTGTTTTATTTTTTTACTTTTACAGATCCTCTAAGAAAAATCCTCCGTTTGACCACCCTCACATGGATCAAGAACCTCACATTGCTAGACTTCCTGCCATGTAAAGTATCCAGCATCAGGATTGTCACAACCATGAGGGGAGGTCCCAGGTCCTAGTCAACACCCTTCTGCCCCAGAAAGTGCCTGAAGTGAATTCCAAACTGAGCAAGCAGCACACACACACAGCTCATATGCTGTTTGCTGGGTCACCCCATCAACTCATTGATATTTACATGTGATCGTGCCACAGCAGTGTGTGTAAGGCCCTGGGTCAATTCCAGTGCTTATATCTCTCTGAGCACTTTGTTAGTTGTGAGTGTTAACCGTCATGTTAGAGGGATTCAGTTTCCACCCTCTGCGTTCAGGAGTAGGAACACTAACACTCTGTTTGCCTAGAAGACAAACAACCCACAGCCTCTTCATGACCTTTGATGTCACCATAAAACATTGACTATGTGGTATTTCAGTTTGTCCCTCAGGCATAGTTTGGAACAAGGCCCCTGGCTCTGTGCTGTGCATGCTGACAGAGGCTGTAGCCCTCCGTATGAATCAGATGGAAGTCCAAGTAAGAGAATGAGGCTGGATTGCACACACAGCAGGGTTGGGGTCAATTCGAATGGAAGGCAGGCAATTCAGGAAGTAAACTGAAATTAAAATTCAATGATTGAAAAAATTACTTCTCAGTAAACTGAAAAGGACAACTCTGACACACAGCCTTCTGCTCTGCTCCTCTTTCACAGTGAAAGAGCAAAGCTGACGTAGAGAACTCTCCTAAGAAATAGTTTGCTGCTTACTCCTGGGTCATACCAATGCTGTACCTCCCTCTGACTTGATCCCTACTGAACATGGAGTGTCCTGGGCAGGGGCGAAAATCTGATATCAACTTTGGAGGGGACAATTACATGAAATTTTCTCAAGAGCTATTCCTGAGGGGGACACCAAAAGTAGTGCTGTAACACATAGCCTACATTGTAATATGGTAAATGTATATTGAGGAACCAAAGAAATAAGGTGTTTGCCGTACTCCTAACTACCGGTACCCAAAACTACACAACTAATCACAACAGCAATACCATTGCCTTTAACAAATCTTAGTTCAGTCACGAGTTTAAGTTGAGAGTGGGGGTATCCATGGCATTTTCCAATTATGTTCCTATTTTACAAGTCAAAAAAATTGAGAACCTTTCATAATGTTGCCAAAGACTCAACAAACTTACCCGAGACTCCCTGTCTCTGCCAGTCTGTCCCTGCATATCTGTCCCCAACTCTGCTGTCTGTGTGCCATCTGTTGCCTGCTCTGCCTAATGACATCATTGTGAAACATTTCCATTAGAATTTCATTTCTTTCTTATGAACATTTTATCAACTAGTCTTTGAGATATTAGGCTACTAGGGTTCTTACTTTGCGTTTTGGTGTACTGAAAAATACTCTGATGTCCGTCTTTTATTTTTCTGCCATTTTTCTACCTGGCTGGCTGGCTGGCTACACACACACACAGTGTGTAGGTTATTTACAGTAGGAGATGGGCTTCTATCATCTTATCTTTTATCATTCTATTTGGGCTTCGATCTAAAAGGTAGCTAGCAAATGTGAAACGGATTAAAATGACAAGAGTTGACAGCTGTATGAGTTCACCATTTACACAACATATGCTGCAACCTTTTGTAATTTTAATAGTTTGTTTCAAATTGGCTGGCTTCCAACAATAGCTGAATTTGCAAAGCTAGCGAGCACCAATTCCGTTTCAGTGGTGTTTGCTATAATCTTTGCTACCCGGGTTAAATAAAGGTGAAATAAAATAAATAAATAAAAGTTCCCTTGCGACAATTTAGCTTTTGTAACGAGACCATTAAATATATTTAAGACAATGGTAAAAGAGAGTGTAGTTCTGTTCAGTTTGGACTTCAGTTTATCGCTAACCTTATCACAGGAACTTTGAAGCACTAATTTACATCATCTGCATGCTGATCTTGGAATAAATTGACGATAGCAAAGATTCCATCTTTGACGAGGCCACATAAATGGAATAGGTACTAGCTAGCTTAATAGTTAATATTTGCGCGCTAGCTCTGCATATTCAGCTAGTGTGTGTGCGCAATTGACTGGATTAACCTCACGTCAGTTACGTTCATTGAGTGCCTTTCAGACAGTAGATACGACCCCTCTGTTACCTTGCCAACTAAGGAACTGGCAGTGGATCAAACCATTGTGAGGCAAAGGGTGGGGGGGTCGCAATCTTTTGAAACTTAAAAACGCGCTATTAAGTGTCTATAATCAGCACAATTGCTTTCATTGCGTATTATTAATATTATTTAAATTACATAGTTATGTTTCAGTGATATATTGGGGGGGACAAATCATATTTTCCCCAGGATGGGGGGGTCGTGCCCCCCCCCGTCCCCCCCGGGATTTCCGCCCCTGGTCCTGGGTCATACCACTGCTGTACCTCCCTCTGACTTGATCCCTACTGAACATGGAGTGTCCTGGGTCATACCACTACTGTACCTCCCTCTGACTTGATCCCTACAGAACATGGAGTGTCCTGGGTCGTACCACTACTGTACCTCCCTCTGACTTGATCCCTACCGAACATGGAGTGTCCTGGGTCAAACCACTACTGTACCTCCCTCTGACTTGATCCCTACAGAACATGTGGTGTCCTGGGTCAAACCACTAGTGTACCTCCATCTGACTTGATCCCTACAGAACAGGGAGTGTCCTGGGTCATACCACTACTGTACCTCCCTCTGACTTGATCCCTACAGAACAGGGAGTGTTTAAGGACCTTTTCAGCCCGGTCACTGGTCCGAAAAGGAAAGATGGCCTGTCTGTGGCAGAAAATATTACTATAACATGAAAATATATTAGAAGAAACTGTTCTGTAAATATAGGTTCTAGATCTAGAAATCACTGTATTTAGCAGTGTAAGCTACCCTGCCTCTAGCCACACAAACATGTTGTAAATTAATTTGTAACATCATTGCCAAGTTTAGCTTACTACTTTCCATCATTGACAGACATAATTATTTGAGGGTATGTGCTGTGTGTGTGTGACTGGCAGACTTCCTGTGTCAATGACTAACCTCTTCACCTCTCAACACAGCAGGATGGGGGTGGGATCAATACGGCTGCCAATTGCCAACAGACTTTATAGAGAGGCTGAACTGACTTGATTTAGCCTCAGTTTCAAACCTCCACATTAGGAAATGTTCCTGAGAACGAGATCTGGGTCTTGCATGCATGCTTTGATGTGGGGGTCTCTTGTGTGTGTGTGTTCGACACGTGGGAAGAGTTCCGCACCCAAAGACATTATGATCGGGTCACGTGGGGCTGCGGTCTGAATTGATGATGACTTCAGTGCTGCCAGCTGTGGGCATGATGGAAATGAAAATAAACCCAACTCAAGGACAACTGTGACGTACTCCAGATTCCTTACATCTCAACTGTTACGTTCTCTAGATTCCTTACATCTCAACTGTTACGTACTCTAGATTCCTTACATCTCAACTGTTATGTTCTCTAGATTCCTTACATCTCAACTGTTACGTTCTCTAGATTCCTTACATCTCAACTGTTACGTACTCTAGATTCCTTACATCTCAACTGTTACGTTCTCTAGATTCCTTACATCTCAACTGTTACGTTCTCTAGATTCCTTACATCTCAACTGTTACGTTCTCTAGATTCCTTACATCTCAGCTGTTACGTACTCTAGATTCCTTACATCTCAACTGTTACGTACTCTAGATTCCTTACATCTCAACTGTTACGTTCTCTAGATTCCTTACATCTCAACTGTTACGTTCTCTAGATTCCTTACATCTTAACTGTTACGTACTCTAGATTCCTTACATCTCAACTGTTACGTACTCTAGATTCCTTACATCTCAACTGTTACGTTCTCTAGATTCCTTACATCTCAACTGTTACGTTCTCTAGATTCCTTACATCTCAACTGTTACATACTCTAGATTCCTTACATCTCTACAGTTACGTACTCTAGATTCCTTACATCTCACTAATCTCCATTTTTGGACAATACTGACTTTATGACCAAAATGATCCTATTTACACTTTGTACTCTATTTTGACACTAGAGTAAATGTTAATTATCCCTGCCCATAGATCATACACATAGTAAATGTGGCAGAAAAACGGTAAGAATCCCAACTTGACATGCACACATTTAAGTTGCTGATCTCATCGCCTAATTCAAAACTGCAAAAAACAAAAACGTGCACCCAGGGGGCGGCCCCAGGACTGAGTTAGAGAAACCCTGACCGAATTCATGCATCAATGTCACTAGAAAACTTGAGTTTACATGTGTGAAAATCTAAGGTTAAGATTCGAACCTCCGGGGACACATACTACAGAGTATGTATTTAAACTGATCAAAAAAAGGAACGTCCTCTCACTGTCAACTGCGTTTATTTCCAGCAAACTTAACATGTGTAAATATTTGTATGAACATAACAAGATTCAACAACTGAGACATAAACTGAACAAGTTCCACAGACATGTGACTAACAGAAATGGAATAATGTGTCCCTGAACAAAGGGGGGTCAAAATCAAAACTAACAGTCAGTATCTGGTGTGGCCACCAGCTGCATTAAGTACTGCAGTGCATCTCCTCCTCATGGACTGCACCAGATTTGCCAGTTCTTGCTGTGAAATGTTACCCCACTCTTCCACCAAGCCATCTGCAAGTTCCCGGACATTTCTGGGGGGAATGGCCCTAGCCCTCACCCTCCGATCCAACAGGTCCCAGAAGTGCTCAATGGGATTGAGATCCGGGCTCTTCGCTGGTCATGGCAGAACACTGACATTCCTGTCTTGCAGGAATCACGCACAGAACAAGCAGTATGGCTGGTGGCATTGTCATGCTGGAGGGTCATGTCAGGATGAGCCTGCAGGAAGGGTACCACATGAGGGAGGAGGATGTCTTCCCTGTAACGCACAGCGTTGAGATTGCCTGAAATGACAACAAGCTCAGTCCGATGATGCTGTGACACACCGCCCCAGACCATGACAGACCCCCACTCCAAATCGATCCCGCTCCAGAGTACAGGCCTCGGTGTAACGCTCATTCCTTCAACGATAACCACGAATCCGACCATCACCCCCTGGTGAGACAAAACAGCGACTCGTCAGTGAAGAGCACTTTTTGCCAGTTCTGTCTGGTTCAGCGATGGTGGGTTTGTGCCCATAGGCGACGTTGTTGCCGGTGATGTCTGGTGAGGACCTGCCTTACAAGGCCTACGAGCCCTCAGTCCAGCCTCGCTCAGCCTATTGCGGACAGTCTGAGCACTGATGGAGGTATTGTGCGTTCCTGCTGTAACTCTGGCAGTTGTTGTTGCCATCCTGTGCCTGTCCTGCAGGTGTGATGTTCGGATGTACTGATAATGTGCAGACGTGGTCTGCCACTGCGAGGACGATCAGCTGTCCGTCCTGTCTCCCTGTAGCGCTGTCTTAGGTGCAATTTATTGCCTTGGGCACATCTGCAGTCCTCATGCCTCCTTGCAGCATGCCTAAGGCATGTTCACACAGATGAGCAGGGACCCTGGGCATCTTTCTTTTGGTGTTTTTCAGAGTCAGTAGAAAGGCCTCTTTAGTGTCCTAAGTTTTCATAACTGTGACCTTAATTGCCTACCGTCTGTAAGCTGTTAGTGTCGTAAAGACCGTTCCACAGGTGCATGTTCATTAATTGTTCATGGTTCATTGAACAAGCATGGGAAACAGTGTTTAAACCCTTTACAATGAAGATCTGTGAAGTTATTTGGATTTTCACGAATTATCTTTGAAAGACAGGGTCCTGAAAAAGGGATGTTTCTTTTTTTGCTGAGTTTATATAGACACTGTTCATCTTTCATGTCTTGATCAATCAGTTGCGTCATGATCTTTGTGAAGTGAAATGTAACTACATTGATCTGACTTGCAATTTGTAGGCTAAAATGGAATAAAGACAAACTCAATTTCAATCAGGAAAAGACGACACCTGATTTGCCATAGAACAAGGTTCTTTAACTGGCGGCCTATGGGCCAGATTTGGCCCCTCTGGAACCAATATGATGGGGCCCGCCAGGGTCGTCTTGAAAAAAAAATGCTGTGACCCAAAATGCCATAGAAGCTAACTCAGTAAATCATGTTTCTTTCCTGCTCCACTTTTACTTATATGTAGAAGTTGTGAATACATCTGGCTCATTTTGTTTTGACATATTTATACACAGTGTTGAAATCACAGACACATTTATTACGCAGGAAGAGATAGATATCTGGACAATTTCTTGTCTCGACATATTTAGATTGAATTAAATGTGTCATTCAAGGGGGAATCCTGAACTTTTAACCAGGAATTTAAAGGTCAGAGAATTCACTGTTCTAGACCATGCTCACCAGACACCAGCTCTAAGTAAGATCAATCAATGTGTGATCATGAGTGTGGAGTTAAGATATCGGGTCGCCAAGCTCGGGTTGCCCCTTTCAAAACATACAGAGTTTGCTCCATGAAATGTACTAGTAATTATTTGTGTCATAGTTTCTGAGCACAGGACTGCATTGGACCATACCCAAAGGATTACATCAAGGTTAGAATAAGACTGTAATGTAACAAAATGTGGAAAAAGGGAAGGGGTCTGTATACTTTCCAAATGCACTGTACATATCCCAATATAATATATTGATGCAGATACTAATTCAGGTGTCTGATACACTAATACTCCTGATACAGATACTAATAAAGGTGTCTGATACACTAATACTTCTGATACAAACACTAATAAAGGTGTCTGATACACTGAAGGACATGAAACGTTGATGGTTGAACATCTTCAGTACTAACCCAGCAGGCAGATGCTGGGTTGTGAGGTCATTTCAACCTGTTTTTCAGTTCTGCCCTCTGCAAAGTGCGAAGTATTCGGCTTTTACATAATATAAACCATTGCTTATGAACAAGGCTTATTGGTGTCATGACCTCTGGGGCTATCTGATTCAGATTTGCTGGGCCGGAGTAAAGCTGTGCCACATGGGCAACACTCCATGGATTACAGACGGATCATCCTTTCTACAGCAGGTGTATTGAAGATGGCCCAAGGAACTGACTGACACGGAACTGGTCAAAGCAGGAATCAATCCAACAGTGCTGTTGTACGTTGTTTCTGTCTTCATGTGTGGCCTCGTGCTGCTGTTGATTTAGGCCTAGATTCAATCCGGACAGCCGACGATCCGCGCTATAGCATGATTCAAATTTAAAGGCAATGTCCCCCATTCGCAGAGACTGCATTTATGGTAACACTGCATATGTCGTCTCAATCAGAAATTGCCTTTAATCTTCAATCATGCTGTAATGTGGATCTTCCGTGGTCCGAATTGGATCCATCCCTTAAACTTTCACACTTTAGCTTTTTCTATTCTGATAGCTGCAGAGCTTTTGATCTCTGTGAAGACAGACAATGACGACAGATGTCAATGATTTTTAGCTACTCCAAATAAAGGAGAGCTGTGCCTGTTTCCCTCCCATGTGAATGTTGTATTTTGTCTGCACCTTGACTCTGTTTAAGCCCTGTCTTCTCATATTGACTGATACTGACCCAGATGAGGCATCATTTCTAACACCTTTTTTGCACTATTGGTTAGAGACTGTAAGTAAGCATTTCACTATAAGGTCTACTGTATCTTCCTGTTGTATTTGGCACACGTGACAAATGAACTTTGATTTAATTTGATTTGATCAGGGAGAAATGCAAAAGGAAAGTGATTCAACAGCATCAGTGATAAGGATCCCTCTTCAGAGATCTTACCCATGTCACCCAACAACCAAATTAGAATGTCTGATCTTGCGTTCCAGTTAAGATTTTAAATCAGACCAAATACACTTGGTCAGAGGATATAAATAACAACATGTGACAGATATGACATCTGGGCTAAAATTTCACTTACTGACAGTGCCTTTAGAAAGTATTCACACCCCTTGACTTTTTTGACATTTTGTTGTGTTACAGCCTACATTTAAAATGGATTAAATGTACATTTTTTTTTGTCTCTGGCCTACATACAATACCCCATAATATCAAAGTGGAATTATGTTTTTAGAAATGTAAAAAGCAGACATTGAATATCCCTTTGAGCATGTTGAAATTATTAATTACACTTTGGATGGTGTATCAATACACCCCGTCAATACAAAGATACAGGCAACCTTCCTAACTCAGTTGCTGGAAAGGAAGGAAACCGCTCAGGGATTTCAACAATATGGCCAATGTTGACTTCCAAACAGTTACATGGCTGTGATAGGAGAAGACTGAGGATAGATCAACAACATTGTAATTACTTTGCAATACTAACCTAATTGACAGAGTGAAAAGAAGGAAGCCTGTACAGAATAAAAAATATTGCATGCATCTGTTTGCATCACGGCACTTGCGGCAAAGCTTTTTTTTTTTACTTTTTGTCCTGAATACAAAGTGTTACATTTGGGGCAAATCCAATACAGCACATTACTGAGTACCACTCTCCATATTTTCAAGCATAGTGGTGGCTGCATCATGTTATGGGTATGCTTGTAAACTTTAAGGACTGTGGAGTTTTTCAGGATACAAAGAAATGGAATGGAGATAAGCACAAGCAAAATCCTAGAGGAAAACCTGGTTCAGTTTGTTTTCCACCAGACACTGGTAGATGAATTCACCTTTCAGCAGGACAATAACCTAAAAATAAGGCCAAATCTACACTAGAGTTGCTTACTAAGAAGACAGTGAATGTTCCTGAGTGGCCAAGTTACAGTTTTGACTTAAATGTACTTGAAAATATAAGACCTGAAAATGGTTGTCTAGCAATGATCAAAAACCAAGTTGACAGAGCTTGAAGAATTTTGAAAAGAATCATGGGCAAATGTTGCACAATCCAGGTATGGAAATCTCTTAGAGACTTACCCAGAAAGACTCACAGCTGTAATCGCTGCCAAAGGTGCTTCTACAAAGTATTGACTCAGGGGTGTGAATACTTCTGTAAATTAAATATTTATGTTTTCAATAAATTAGCAACAATTCCTAAGAACATGTTTTCACTTTGTCATTATGGGATATTGTGTGTAGATAAGTGAGAGAAAAAAATACATTTAATCCATTTTGAATTCAGGCTGTAACACAAAACATTTTGGAATAAGTCAAGGGTATGAATACTTCCTGAAGGCGCTGTACTTTCTCAGCAAATTCCCAGAATGGAATATATGCCACTTAGCAGACGCTCTTATCGGACGTGACACACCGTACAGGGAGTTCATTCATGTTTTGTATGTGATCCTTGTGGGAATTGAACCTTCAACCTTTCAGAATGATACAGGGAATCTTAGTCTTGGAATGATGAGCAAATGGTGATCCCAACAGATATATTTTTACAGAAGGCCAACCTACCTCCGCATCACCAGACCTGCAGGCAGCAGCTATTTCCTCTCTCGACAGATGAAAGACAACACTTCTGTAAGGGAGCCACTTGATGGCCCAGCTAATGACCAGGTTACAACTCATACACACACACTGTGTAATGGACATATTGCTCTATTTCCCTCAGCTATGTTTAGACTGTTGTGGTCCATGTTTGCTATGTTCTAGTGTACTATAAAATAGACAGCTTTCCTATTCTGACCACTTTGCCCAATCCTATTCAAGGTTAGAACTACCTTTCTAGGGGTTGTGATGTTTCTAGCCTTGATATGCATTTTTTATAACTTACCTACAATATTTCACTTTTTAATGTCTATAGTATAGCTTACTAGGTGTTCTCCAATTCATTCTGTAACCACTCCCTCTTCAAATCAGGGTTGATTGGAAAAAGCTGTTCTAAAGAGTACTCCCTGACGAAGCCATGCTGCCGAAACACGTCAGAGTGTTTAAACATAGTTAACATTGAACATGTCATACAAATTAAGGCATTTTAATTAATTATATGAAGAGTATGTCTTATATGTCTATATGTCTTCTTCATTGTGACCTCCAGTGTGTGTGTGTGTGTGTGTGTGTGTGTGTGTGTGTGTGTGTGTGTGTGTGTGTGTGTGTGTGTGTGTGTGTGTGTGTGTGTGTGTGTGTGTGTGTGCGCGCCTTTCATGCTGCTGATTTGTGGACTGACATTTTGACTGATTAGGAACCGCTCAACGTCGCCGTGTGCTGATGGTGTCCTCAGCTGTCATCTTCGAGTGTGATCAAGTTGCCGCTCACCTTTGAGTTGCATTCGCACTGCAGTAAGTAGCGTTGCAAAGAGAGTCAAGCTAACTCAGATTCACCAACTGTTTTCTGGTCGCTATACAGTAGAACACAGAGGTCGGAGCTGGCTGTGATGACTTCATTATAATCAGATTACACAACCAGTCAATAACAACAAGTTGCCAACCAGAACTGGTTGGAATCTGGTTCTAATTACGTCATAGGAGCATAGGAGCACACAGCATAGGAGCTGAGGTGTGTGTGTGTGTGTGTGTGTGTGTGTGTGTGTGTGTGTTTGTTTGTTTGTGACAGAGATACAGAGAAGGGGAGATAAAGCTATTTACAGAAGCTTTCACTTACACTGGAACATTTTGATATTGGATATAGGAAAGAGGTCTGACAAGTCTGAAATACAACCCCCCCACACACACACACACACATACACACACACACACACGCAGGTCTGTCAACACTTACATTGGCCCACCAGTCTTTGCCAGCTGAGGGTATCATGACTCTGGGGAGTAAAAAGAGAAACCAATGACAGCTACAGTGTGTTGGACACATCAGGCTGTTTCCATTCACTGGGCCTGCTGACATACCGGTTACAGCAGCACCAGCAGCAAAGAGCATTCAGTCCGTAGTGAGGACATGTAGTCGTTTTAACATGAAACAATCCTCAAAGAGGCATTCTACACACCTGAAACACTCCTCAAAGAGACATTCTACAGACCTGAAACACTCCTCAAAGAGGCATTCTACAGACCTGAAACACTCCTCAAAGAGGCATTCTACAGACCTGAAACACTCCTCAAAGAGGCATTCTACAGAACTGATACACTCCTCAAAGAGGCATTCTACAGACCTGAAACACTCCTCAGAGGGGCATTCAACAGACCTGAAACATTCCTCAAAGATGCATTCCACAGACCGGAAACACTCCTCAAAGGGGCATTCTACAGACCTGAAACACTCCTCGAAGGGGCATTCTACAGACCTGAAACACTCCTCAAAGGGGCATTCTGTAGACCTGAAACACTCCTCAAAGAGGCATTCTGTAGACCTGAAACACTCCTCAGAGGGGCATACTGTAGACCTGAAACACTCCTGAGGGACATTCTGTAGACCTGAAACACTCCTCAGAGGGGCATTCTGTAGACCTGAAACACTCCTCAGAGGGGCATTATGCAGGCCTGAAACACTCCTCAAAGGGGCACTCTGTAGACCTGAAACACTCCCCAAAGAGGCATTCTACAGACCTGAAACACTCCTCAGAGGGGCATACTGTAGACCTGAAACACTCCTCAGAGGGGCATTCTGTAGACCTGAAACACTCCTCAGAGGGGCATTCTGTAGACCTGAAACACTCCTCAAAGGGGCATTCTGCAGACCTGAAACACTCCTCAGAGGGGCATTCTGTAGACCTGAAGCACTCCTCAGAGGGGCATTCTGTAGACCTGAAACACTCCTCAGAGGGGCATTGTGCAGACCAGAAACACTCCTCAAAGAGGCATTCTGTAGACCTGAAATACTCCTCAGAGGGGCATTCTGTAGACCTGAAACACTCCTCAGAGGGGCATTCTGCAGACCAGAAACACTCCTCAAAGAGGCATTCTGTAGACCTGAAACACCCCTCAGAGGGGCATTCTGTAGACCTGAAACACTCCTCAGAGGGGCATTCTACAGACCTGAAACACTCCTCAGAGGGGCATTCTGTAGACCTGAAACACTCCTCAGAGGGGCATTCTGTAGACCTGAAACACTCCTCAAAGAGGCATTCTGTAGACCTGAAACACTCCTCAGAGGGGCATTATGCAGACCTGAAACACTCCTCAGAGGGGGATTCTGTAGACCTGAAACACTCCTCAAAGAGGCATTCTGTAGACCTGAAACACTCCTCAGAGGGGCATTATGTAGACCTGAAACACTCCTCAGAGGGGCATTCTGTAGACCTGAAACACTCCTCAGAGGGGCATTCTGTAGACCTGAAACACTCCTCAGAGGGGCATTCTGTAGACCTGAAACACTCCTCAGAGGCATTCTACAGACCTGAAAACCTCCTCAGAGGGGCATTCTGTAGACCTGAAACACCCCTCAGAGGGGCATTCTGTAGACCTGAAACACTCCTCAAAGTGGCATTCTACAGAACTGATACACTCCTCAAAGAGGCATTCTACAGACCTGAAACACTCCTCAAAGAGGCATTCTACAGACCTGAAACACTCCTCAGAGGGGCATTCAAGAGACCTGAAACATTCCTCAAAGACGCATTCCACAGACCGGAAACACTCCTCAAAGGGGCATTCTACAGACCTGAAACACTCCTCAAAGGGGCATTCTACAGACCTGAAACACTCCTCGAAGGGGCATTCTACAGACCTGAAACACTCCTCAAAGGGGCATTCTGTAGACCTGAAACACTCCTCAAAGAGGCATTCTGTAGACCTGAAACACTCCTCAGAGGGGCATACTGTAGACCTGAAACACTCCTAAGGGACATTCTGTAGACCTGAAACACTCCTCAGAGGGGCATTCTGTAGACCTGAAACACTCCTCAGAGGGGAATTATGCAGGCCTGAAACACTCCTCAAAGGGGCACTCTGTAGACCTGAAACACTCCCCAAAGAGGCATTCTACAGACCTGAAACACTCCTCAGAGGGGCATACTGTAGACCTGAAACACTACTCAGAGGGGCATACTGTAGACCTGAAACACTCCTCAGAGGGGCATTCTGTAGACCTGAAACACTCCTCAGAGGGGCATTCTGTAGACCTGAAACACTCCTCAGAGGGGCATTCTGTAGACCTGAAGCACTCCTCAAAGAGGCATTCTGTAGACCTGAAACACTCCTCAGAGGGGCATTATGCAGACCTGAAACACTCCTCAGAGGGGGATTCTGTAGACCTGAAACACTCCTCAAAGAGGCATTCTGTAGACCTGAAACACTCCTCAGAGGGGCATTCTGTAGACCTGAAACACTCCTCAGAGGGGCATTCTGTAGACCTGAAACACTCCTCAGAGGGGCATTCTGTAGACCTGAAACACTCCTCAGAGGGGCATTCTGTAGACCTGAAACACTCCTCAAAGAGGCATTCTACAGACCTGAAACACTCCTCAGAGGGGCATTCTGTAGACCTGAAACACCCCTCAGAGGGGCATTCTGTAGACCTGAAACACTCCTCAAAGAGGCATTCTACAGAACTGATACACTCCTCAAAGAGGCATTCTACAGACCTGAAACACTCCTCAAAGAGGCATTCTACAGACCTGAAACACTCCTCAGAGGGGCATTCAAGAGACCTGAAACATTCCTCAAAGACGCATTCCACAGACCGGAAACACTCCTCAAAGGGGCATTCTACAGACCTGAAACACTCCTCAAAGGGGCATTCTACAGACCTGAAACACTCCTCAAAGGGGCATTCTGTAGACCTGAAACACTCCTCAAAGAGGCATTCTGTAGACCTGAAACACTCCTCAGAGGGGCATACTGTAGACCTGAAACACTCCTGAGGGACATTCTGTAGACCTGAAACACTCCTCAGAGGGGCATTCTGTAGACCTGAAACACTCCTCAGAGGGGAATTATGCAGGCCTGAAACACTCCTCAAGGGGCATTCTGTAGACCTGAAACACTCCCCAAAGAGGCATTCTACAGACCTGAAACACTCCTCAGAGGGGCATACTGTAGACCTGAAACACTCCTCAGAGGGGCATTCTGTAGACCTGAAACACTCCTCAGAGGGGCATTCTGTAAACCTGAAACACTCCTCAAAGAGGCATTCTACAGACCCGAAACACTCCTCAGAGGGGCATTCTGTAGACCTGAAAGACTCCTCAGAGGGGCATTCTGTAGACCTGAAGCACTCCTCAGAGGGGCATTCTGTAGACCTGAAACACTCCTCAGAGGGGCATTATGCAGACCAGAAACACTCCTCAAAGAGGCATTCTGTAGACCTGAAATACTCCTCAGAGGGGCATTCTGTAGACCTGAAACACTCCTCAGAGGGGCATTATGCAGACCAGAAACACTCCTCAAAGAGGCATTCTGTAGACCTGAAACACCCCTCAGAGGGGCATTCTGTAGACCTGAAACACTCCTCAGAGGGGCATTCTACAGACCAGAAACACTCCTCAGAGGGGCATACTGTAGACCTGAAACACTCCTGAGGGACATTCTGTAGACCTGAAACACTCCTCAGAGGGGCATTCTGTAGACCTGAAACACTCCTCAGAGGGGAATTATGCAGACCAGAAACACTCCTCAAAAAGGCATTCTGTAGACCTGAAATACTCCTCAGAGGGGCATTCTGTAGACCTGAAACACTCCTCAGAGGGGCATTATGCAGACCAGAAACACTCCTCAAAGAGGCATTCTGTAGACCTGAAACACCCCTCAGAGGGGCATTCTGTAGACCTGAAACACTCCTCAGAGGGGCATTCTACAGACCAGAAAAACTCCTCAGAGGGGCATACTGTAGACCTGAAACACTCCTGAGGGACATTCTGTAGACCTGAAACACTCCTCAGAGGGGCATTATGCAGGCCTGAAACACTCCTCAAAGGGGCACTCTGTAGCCCTGAAACACTCCCCAAAGAGGCATTCTACAGACCTGAAACACTCCTCAGAAGGGCATTCTGTAGACCTGAAACACTCCTCAGAGGGGCATTCTGTAGACCTTAAACACTCCTCAGAGGGGCATTCTGTAAACCTGAAACACTCCTCAAAGAGGCATTCTACAGACCTGAAACACTCCTCAGAGGGGTATTCTGTAGATCTGAAAGACTCATCAGAGGGGCATTCTGTAGACCTGAAGCACTCCTCAGAGGGGCATTCTGTAGACCTGAAACACTCCTCAGATGGGCATTATGCAGACCAGAAACACTCCTCAAAGAGGCATTCTGTAGACCTGAAATACTCCTCAGAGGGGCATTCTGTAGACCTGAAACACTCCTCAGAGGGGCATTATGCAGACCAGAAACACTCCTCAAAGAGGCATTCTGTAGACCTGAAACACCCCTCAGAGGGGCATTCTGTAGACCTGAAACACTCCTCAAAGAGGCATTCTGTAGACCTGAAACACTCCTCAGAGGGGCATTATGCAGACCTGAAACACTCCTCAGAGGGGGATTCTGTAGACCTGAAACACTCCTGAGGGACATTCTGTAGACCTGAAACACTCCTCAGAGGGGCATTCTGTAGACCTGAAACACTCCTCAGAGGGGCATTATGCAGGCCTGAAACACTCCTCAAAGGGGCACTCTGTAGCCCTGAAACACTCCCCAAAGAGGCATTCTACAGACCTGAAACACTCCTCAGAGGGGTATTCTGTAGATCTGAAAGACTCCTCAGAGGGGCATTCTGTAGACCTGAAGCACTCCTCAGAGGGGCATTCTGTAGACCTGAAACACTCCTCAGAAGGGCATTATGCAGACCAGAAACACTCCTCAAAGAGGCATTCTGTAGACCTGAAACACTCCTCAGAGGGGCATTCTGTAGACCTGAAACACTCCTCAAAGAGGCATTCTACAGCACTGATACACTCCTCAAAGAGGCATTCTACAGACCTGAAACACTCCTCAAAGGGGCATTCTAAAGACCTGAAACAATCCTCGAAGGGGCATTCTACAGACCTGAAACACTCCTCAAAGGGGCATTCTGTAGACCTGAAACACTCCTCAAAGAGGCATTCTGTAGACCTGAAACACTCCTCAGAGGGGCATACTGTAGACCTGAAACACTCCTCAGAGGGGCATTATGCAGACCCGAAACACTCCTCAGAGGGGGATTCTGTAGACCTGAAACACTCCTCAAAGAGGCATTCTGTAGACCTGAAACACTCCTCAGAGGGGAATTCTGTAGACCTGAAACACTCCTCAGAGGGGCATTCTGTAGACCTGAAACACTCCTCAGAGGGGCATTCTGTAGACCTGAAACACTCCTCAGATGGGCATTATGCAGACCAGAAACACTCCTCAAAGAGGCATTCTGTAGACCTGAAACACTCCTCAGAGGGGCATTCTGTAGACCTGAAACACTCCTCAAAGAGGCATTCTACAGCACTGATACACTCCTCAAAGAGGCATTCTACAGACCTGAAACACTCCTCAAAGAGGCATTCTACAGACCTGAAACACTCCTCAGAGGGGCATTCAAGAGACCTGAAACATTCCTCAAAGACGCATTCCACAGACCGGAAACACTCCTCGAAGGGGGTTTCTACAGACCTAAAACACTCCTCAAAGGGGCATTCTAAAGACCTGAAACAATCCTCGAAGGGGCATTCTACAGACCTGAAACACTCCTCAAAGGGGCATTCTGTAGACCTGAAACACTCCTCAAAGAGGCATTCTGTAGACCTGAAACACTCCTCAGAGGGGCATACTGTAGACCTGAAACACTCCTCAGAGGGGCATTATGCAGACCTGAAACACTCCTCAGAGGGGGATTCTGTAGACCTGAAACACTCCTCAAAGAGGCATTCTGTAGACCTGAAACACTCCTCAGAGGGGAATTCTGTAGACCTGAAACACTCCTCAGAGGGGCATTCTGTAGACCTGAAACACTCCTCAAAGAGGCATTCTACAGAACTGATACACTCCTCAAAGAGGCATTCTACAGACCTGAAACACTCCTCAAAGAGGCATTCTACAGACCTGAAACACTCCTCAGAGGGGCATTCAAGAGACCTGAAACATTCCTCAAAGACGCATTCCACAGACCGGAAACACTCCTCGAAGGGGCATTCTACAGACCTGAAACACTCCTCAAAGGGGCATTCTACAGACCTGAAACACTCCTCGAAGGGGCATTCTACAGACCTGAAACACTCCTCAAAGGGGCATTCTGTAGACCTGAAACACTCCTCAAAGAGGCATTCTGTAGACCTGAAACACTCCTCAGAGGGGCATACTGTAGACCTGAAACACTCCTGAGGGACATTCTTTAGACCTGAAACACTCCTCAGAGGGGCATTCTGTAGACCTGAAATACTCCTCAGAGGGGCATTCTACAGACCTGAAACACTCCTCAGAGGGGCATTCTGTAGACCTGAAACACTCCCCAAAGGGGCATTCTACAGACCTGAAACACTCCTCAGAGGGGCATTCTGTAGATCTGAAAGACTCCTCAGAGGGTCATTCTGTAGACCTGAAGTACTCCTCAGAGGGGCATTCTGTAGACCTGAAACACTCCTCAGATGGGCATTATGCAGACCAGAAACACTCCTCAAAGAGGCATTCTGTAGACCTGAAACACTCCTCAAAGAGGCATTCTGTAGACCTGAAACACTCCTCAGAGGGGAATTCTGTAGACCTGAAACACTCCTCAGAGGGGCATTCTGTAGACCTGAAACACTCCTCAAAGAGGCATTCTACAGAACTGATACACTCCTCAAAGAGGCATTCTACAGACCTGAAACACTCCTCAAAGAGGCATTCTACAGACCTGAAACACTCCTCAGAGGGGCATTCAAGAGACCTGAAACATTCCTCAAAGACGCATTCCACAGACCGGAAACACTCCTCGAAGGGGGTTTCTACAGACCTGAAACACTCCTCGAAGGGGCATTCTACAGACCTGAAACACTCCTCAAAGGGGCATTCTGCAGACCTGAAACACTCCTCAAAGAGGCATTCTGTAGACCTGAAACACTCCTCAGAGGGGCATACTGTAGACCTGAAACACTCCTGAGGGACATTCTGTAGACCTGAAACACTCCTCAGAGGGGCATTCTGTAGACCTGAAACACTCCTCAGAGGGGCATTATGCAGGCCTGAAACACTCCTCAAAGGGGCACTCTGTAGCCCTGAAACACTCCCCAAAGAGGCATTCTACAGACCTGAAACACTCCTCAGAGGGGTATTCTGTAGACCTGAAACACCCCTCAGAGGGGCATTCTGTAGACCTGAAACACTCCTCAAAGAGGCATTCTGTAGACCTGAAACACTCCTCAGAGGGGCATTATGCAGACCTGAAACACTCCTCAGAGGGGGATTCTGTAGATCTGAAACACTCCTGAGGGACATTCTGTAGACCTGAAACACTCCTCAGAGGGGCATTCTGTAGACCTGAAACACTCCTCAGAGGGGCATTATGCAGGCCTGAAACACTCCTCAAAGGGGCACTCTGTAGCCCTGAAACACTCCCCAAAGGGGCATTCTGCAGACCTGAAACACTCCTCAGAGGGGTATTCTGTAGATCTGAAAGACTCCTCAGAGGGTCATTCTGTAGACCTGAAGTACTCCTCAGAGGGGCATTCTGTAGACCTGAAACACTCCTCAGAAGGGCATTATGCAGACCAGAAACACTCCTCAAAGAGGCATTCTGTAGACCTGAAACACTCCTCAGAGGGGCATTCTGTAGACCTGAAACACTCCTCAAAGAGGCATTCTACAGAACTGATACACTCCTCAAAGAGGCATTCTACAGACCTGAAACACTCCTCAAAGAGGCATTCTACAGACCTGAAACACTCCTCAGAGGGGCATTCAAGAGACCTGAAACATTCCTCAAAGACGCATTCCACAGACCGGAAACACTCCTCAAAGGGGTTTCTACAGACCTAAAACACTCCTCAAAGGGGCATTCTAAAGACCTGAAACAATCCTCGAAGGGGCATTCTACAGACCTGAAACACTCCTCAAAGGGGCATTCTGTAGACCTGAAACACTCCTCAAAGAGGCATTCTGTAGACCTGAAACACTCCTCAGAGGGGCATACTGTAGACCTGAAACACTCCTCAGAGGGGCATTCTGCAGACCTGAAACACTCCTCAGAGGGGGATTCTGTAGACCTGAAACACTCCTCAAAGAGGCATTCTGTAGACCTGAAACACTCCTCAGAGGGGAATTCTGTAGACCTGAAACACTCCTCAGAGGGGCATTCTGTAGACCTGAAACACTCCTCAGAGGGGCATTCTGTAGACCTGAAACACTCCTCAGAGGGGCATTATGCAGACCAGAAACACTCCTCAAAGAGGCATTCTGTAGACCTGAAACACTCCTCAGAGGGGCATTCTGTAGACCTGAAACACTCCTCAAAGAGGCATTCTACAGAACTGATACACTCCTCAAAGAGGCATTCTACAGACCTGAAACACTCCTCAAAGAGGCATTCTACAGACCTGAAACACTCCTCAGAGGGGCATTCAAGAGACCTGAAACACTCCTCAAAGACGCATTCCACAGACCGGAAACACTCCTCGAAGGGGGTTTCTACAGACCTGAAACACTCCTCAAAGGGGCATTCTAAAGACCTGAAACAATCCTCGAAGGGGCATTCTACAGACCTGAAACACTCCTCAAAGGGGCATTCTGTAGACCTGAAACACTCCTCAAAGAGGCATTCTGTAGACCTGAAACACTCCTCAGAGGGGCATACTGTAGACCTGAAACACTCCTCAGAGGGGCATTATGCAGACCTGAAACACTCCTCAGAGGGGGATTCTGTAGACCTGAAACACTCCTCAAAGAGGCATTCTGCAGACCTGAAACACTCCTCAGAGGGGAATTCTGTAGACCTGAAACACTCCTCAGAGGGGCATTCTGTAGACCTGAAACACTCCTCAAAGAGGCATTCTACAGAACTGATACACTCCTCAAAGAGGTATTCTACATACCTGAAACACTCCTCAAAGAGGCATTCTACAGACCTGAAACACTCCTCAGAGGGGCATTCAAGAGACCTGAAACATTCCTCAAAGACGCATTCCACAGACCGGAAACACTCCTCGAAGGGGGTTTCTACAGACCTGAAACACTCCTCAAAGGGGCATTCTACAGACCTGAAACACTCCTCGAAGGGGCATTCTACAGACCTGAAACACTCCTCAAAGGGGCATTCTGTAGACCTGAAACACTCCTCAAAGAGGCATTCTGTAGACCTGAAACACTCCTCAGAGGGCCATACTGTAGACCTGAAACACTCCTGAGGGACATTCTGTAGACCTGAAACACTCCTCAGAGGGGCATTCTGTAGACCTGAAACACTCCTCAGAGGGGCATTCTGCAGGCCTGAAACACTCCTCAAAGGGGCACTCTGTAGCCCTGAAACACTCCCCAAAGAGGCATTCTACAGACCTGAAACACTCCTCAGAGGGGTATTCTGTAGATCTGAAAGACTCCTCAGAGGGTCATTCTGTAGACCTGAAGTACTCCTCAGAGGGGCATTCTGTAGACCTGAAACACTCCTCAGAAGGGCATTATGCAGACCAGAAACACTCCTCAAAGAGGCATTCTGTAGACCTGAAACACTCCTCAGAGGGGCATTCTGTAGACCTGAAACACTCCTCAAAGAGGCATTCTACAGCACTGATACACTCCTCAAAGAGGCATTCTACAGACCTGAAACACTCCTCAAAGAGGCATTCTACAGACCTGAAACACTCCTCAGAGGGGCATTCAAGAGACCTGAAACATTCCTCAAAGACGCATTCCACAGACCGGAAACACTCCTCGAAGGGGGTTTCTACAGACCTAAAACACTCCTCAAAGGGGCATTCTAAAGACCTGAAACAATCCTCGAAGGGGCATTCTACAGACCTGAAACACTCCTCAAAGGGGCATTCTGTAGACCTGAAACACTCCTCAAAGAGGCATTCTGTAGACCTGAAACACTCCTCAGAGGGGCATACTGTAGACCTGAAACACTCCTCAGAGGGGCATTATGCAGACCTGAAACACTCCTCAGAGGGGGCATTCTGTAGACCTGAAACACTCCTCAAAGGGGCATTCTGTAGACCTGAAACACTCCTCAGAGGGGAATTCTGTAGACCTGAAACACTCCTCAGAGGGGCATTCTGTAGACCTGAAACACTCCTCAGAGGGGCATTCTGTAGACCTGAAACACTCCTCAGAGGGGCATTATGCAGACCTGAAACACTCCTCAAAGGGGCATTCTGTAGACCTGAAACACTCCTCAGAGGGGCATTCTGTAGACCTGAAACACTCCTCAAAGAGGCATTCTACAGCACTGAAACACTCCTCAAAGGGGCATTCTACAGACCTGAAACACTCCTCAGAGGGGCATTCTACAGACCTGAAACACTCCTCAGAGGGGCATTCAGCAGACCTGAAACACTCCTCAGAGAGGCATTCCACAGACCGGAAACACTCCTCGAGAGGGGGTTTCTGCAGACCTAAAACACTCCTCAGAGGGGCATTCTGAAGACCTGAAACAATCCTCAAAGGGGCATTCTGCAGACCTGAAACACTCCTCAGAGGGGCATTCTGTAGACCTGAAACACTCCTCAAAGAGGCATTCTGTAGACCTGAAACACTCCTCAGAGGGGCATACTGTAGACCTGAAACACTCCTCAGAGGGGCATTCTGTAGACCTGAAACACTCCTCAAAGAGGCATTCTACAGACACTGATACACTCCTCAAAGAGGCATTCTACAGACCTGAAACACTCCTCAAAGAGGCATTCTACAGACCTGAAACACTCCTCAGAGGGGCATTCAAGAGACCTGAAACACTCCTCAAAGACGCATTCCACAGACCGGAAACACTCCTCGAAGGGGGTTTCTACAGACCTGAAACACTCCTCAAAGGGGCATTCTAAAGACCTGAAACACTCCTCGAAGGGGCATTCTACAGACCTGAAACACTCCTCAAAGGGGCATTCTGTAGACCTGAAACACTCCTCAAAGAGGCATTCTGTAGACCTGAAACACTCCTCAGAGGGGCATACTGTAGACCTGAAACACTCCTCAGAGGGGCATTATGCAGACCTGAAACACTCCTCAGAGGGGGATTCTGTAGACCTGAAACACTCCTCAAAGAGGCATTCTGTAGACCTGAAACACTCCTCAGAGGGGAATTCTGTAGACCTGAAACACTCCTCAGAGGGGCATTCTGTAGACCTGAAACACTCCTCAGAGGGGCATTATGCAGGCCTGAAACACTCCTCAAAGGGGCATTCTGTAGCCCTGAAACACTCCTCAAAGGGGCATTCTGCAGACCTGAAACACTCCTCAGAGGGGCATTCTGTAGATCTGAAAGACTCCTCAGAGGGGCATTCTGTAGACCTGAAGTACTCCTCAGAGGGGCATTCTGTAGACCTGAAACACTCCTCAGAAGGGCATTATGCAGACCAGAAACACTCCTCAGAGTGGCATTCTGTAGACCTGAAACACTCCTCAGAGGGGCATTCTGTAGACCTGAAACACTCCTCAAAGAGGCATTCTACAGCACTGATACACTCCTCAAAGAGGCATTCTACAGACCTGAAACACTCCTCAAAGAGGCATTCTACAGACCTGAAACACTCCTCAGAGGGGCATTCAAGAGACCTGAAACATTCCTCAAAGACGCATTCCACAGACCGGAAACACTCCTCGAAGGGGGTTTCTACAGACCTGAAACACTCCTCAAAGGGGCATTCTACAGACCTGAAACAATCCTCGAAGGGGCATTCTACAGACCTGAAACACTCCTCAAAGGGGCATTCTGTAGACCTGAAACACTCCTCAAAGAGGCATTCTGTAGACCTGAAACACTCCTCAGAGGGGCATACTGTAGACCTGAAACACTCCTCAGAGGGGCATTCTGCAGACCTGAAACACTCCTCAGAGGGGGATTCTGTAGACCTGAAACACTCCTCAAAGGGGCATTCTGCAGACCTGAAACACTCCTCAGAGGGGAATTCTGTAGACCTGAAACACTCCTCAGAGGGGCATTCTGTAGACCTGAAACACTCCTCAGAGGGGCATTCTGTAGACCTGAAACACTCCTCAGATGGGCATTATGCAGACCAGAAACACTCCTCAAAGAGGCATTCTGTAGACCTGAAACACTCCTCAGAGGGGCATTCTGTAGACCTGAAACACTCCTCAAAGAGGCATTCTACAGCACTGATACACTCCTCAAAGAGGCATTCTACAGACCTGAAACACTCCTCAAAGAGGCATTCTACAGACCTGAAACACTCCTCAGAGGGGCATTCAAGAGACCTGAAACATTCCTCAAAGACGCATTCCACAGACCGGAAACACTCCTCGAAGGGGGTTTCTACAGACCTGAAACACTCCTCAAAGGGGCATTCTAAAGACCTGAAACAATCCTCGAAGGGGCATTCTACAGACCTGAAACACTCCTCAGAGGGGCATTCTGTAGACCTGAAACACTCCTCAAAGGGGCATTCTGTAGACCTGAAACACTCCTCAGAGGGGCATACTGTAGACCTGAAACACTCCTCAGAGGGGCATTATGCAGACCTGAAACACTCCTCAGAGGGGCATTCTGTAGACCTGAAACACTCCTCAAAGAGGCATTCTACAGACCTGAAACACTCCTCAGAGGGGCATTCTGTAGACCTGAAACACTCCTCAGAGGGGCATTCTGTAGACCTGAAACACTCCTCAAAGAGGCATTCTACAGACCTGAAACACTCCTCAAAGGGGCATTCTACAGACCTGAAACACTCCTCAAAGGGGCATTCTACAGACCTGAAACACTCCTCAGAGGGGCATTCAAGAGACCTGAAACACTCCTCAAAGAGGCATTCTACAGACCGGAAACACTCCTCGAAGGGGCATTCTACAGACCTGAAACACTCCTCAAAGGGGCATTCTACAGACCTGAAACACTCCTCGAAGGGGCATTCTACAGACCTGAAACACTCCTCAAAGGGGCATTCTGTAGACCTGAAACACTCCTCAAAGAGGCATTCTGTAGACCTGAAACACTCCTCAGAGGGGCATACTGTAGACCTGAAACACTCCTGAGGGACATTCTGTAGACCTGAAACACTCCTCAGAGGGGCATTCTGTAGACCTGAAACACTCCTCAGAGGGGCATTATGCAGGCCTGAAACACTCCTCAAAGGGGCACTCTGTAGACCTGAAACACTCCCCAAAGAGGCATTCTACAGACCTGAAACACTCCTCAGAGGGGCATTCTGTAGACCTGAAACACTCCTCAGAGGGTCATTCTGTAAGACCTGAAGTACTCCTCAGAGGGGCATTCTGTAGACCTGAAACACTCCTCAGAGGGGCATTCTGCAGACCTGAAACACTCCTCAAAGGGGCATTCTGTAGACCTGAAACACTCCTCAGAGGGGCATTCTGTAGACCTGAAACACTCCTCAAAGAGGCATTCTGTAGACCTGAAACACTCCTCAGAGGGGCATTCTGTAGACCTGAAACACTCCTCAGAGGGGCATTCTGTAGACCTGAAACACTCCTCAAAGAGGCATTCTACAGAACTGATACACTCCTCAAAGAGGCATTCTACAGACCTGAAACACTCCTCAAAGAGGCATTCTACAGACCTGAAACACTCCTCAGAGGGGCATTCAAGAGACCTGAAACATTCCTCAAAGACGCATTCCACAGACCGGAAACACTCCTCGAAGGGGGTTTCTACAGACCTGAAACACTCCTCAAAGGGGCATTCTACAGACCTGAAACACTCCTCGAAGGGGCATTCTACAGACCTGAAACACTCCTCAAAGGGGCATTCTGTAGACCTGAAACACTCCTCAAAGAGGCATTCTGTAGACCTGAAACACTCCTCAGAGGGGCATACTGTAGACCTGAAACACTCCTCGAGGGACATTCTGTAGACCTGAAACACTCCTCAGAGGGGCATTCTGTAGACCTGAAACACTCCTCAGAGGGGCATTATGCAGGCCTGAAACACTCCTCAGAGGGGCACTCTGTAGCCCTGAAACACTCCTCAAAGAGGCATTCTACAGACCTGAAACACTCCTCAGAGGGGCATTCTGTAGACCTGAAAGACTCCTCAGAGGGGCATTCTGTAGACCTGAAGCACTCCTCAGAGGGGCATTCTGTAGACCTGAAACACTCCTCAGATGGGCATTATGCAGACCAGAAACACTCCTCAAAGAGGCATTCTGTAGACCTGAAACACTCCTCAGAGGGGCATTCTGTAGACCTGAAACACTCCTCAAAGAGGCATTCTACAGAACTGATACACTCCTCAAAGAGGCATTCTACAGACCTGAAACACTCCTCAAAGAGGCATTCTACAGACCTGAAACACTCCTCAGAGGGGCATTCAAGAGACCTGAAACATTCCTCAAAGACGCATTCCACAGACCGGAAACACTCCTCGAAGGGGGTTTCTACAGACCTAAAACACTCCTCAAAGGGGCATTCTAAAGACCTGAAACAATCCTCGAAGGGGCATTCTACAGACCTGAAACACTCCTCAGAGGGGCATTCTGTAGACCTGAAACACTCCTCAAAGAGGCATTCTGTAGACCTGAAACACTCCTCAGAGGGGCATTCTGTAGACCTGAAACACTCCTCAGAGGGGCATTATGCAGACAAAAAACACTCCTCAGAGGGGGATTCTGTAGACCTGAAACACTCCTCAAAGAGGCATTCTGTAGACCTGAAACACTCCTCAGAGGGGAATTCTGTAGACCTGAAACACTCCTCAGAGGGGCATTCTGTAGACCTGAAACACTCCTCAAAGAGGCATTCTACAGAACTGATACACTCCTCAAAGAGGCATTCTACATACCTGAAACACTCCTCAAAGAGGCATTCTACAGACCTGAAACACTCCTCAGAGGGGCATTCAAGAGACCTGAAACATTCCTCAAAGACGCATTCCACAGACCGGAAACACTCCTCGAAGGGGGTTTCTACAGACCTGAAACACTCCTCAAAGGGGCATTCTACAGACCTGAAACACTCCTCGAAGGGGCATTCTACAGACCTGAAACACTCCTCAAAGGGGCATTCTGTAGACCTGAAACACTCCTCAGAGGGGCATTCTGTAGACCTGAAACACTCCTCAGAGGGGCATACTGTAGACCTGAAACACTCCTGAGGGGCATTCTGTAGACCTGAAACACTCCTCAAAGGGGCATTCTACAGACCTGAAACACTCCTCAGAGGGGCATTATGCAGACCTGAAACACTCCTCAGAGGGGGATTCTGTAGACCTGAAACACTCCTCAAAGGGGCATTCTGTAGACCTGAAACACTCCTCAGAGGGGCATTCTACAGACCTGAAACACACGTCAGAGGGGCATTCTGTAGACCTGAAACACTCCTCAGAGGGGCATTCTGCAGACCAGAAACACTCCTCAAAGGGGCATTCTGTAGACCTGAAACACTCCTCAGAGGGGCATTCTGTAGACCTGAAACACTCCTCAGAGGGGCATTCTGCAGACCTGAAACACTCCTCAGAGGGGCATTCTGTAGACCTGAAACACCCCTCAGAGGGGCATTCTGTAGACCTGAAACACTCCTCAGAGGGGCATTCTACAGACCTGAAACACTCCTCAGAGGGGCATTCTGCAGACCTGAAACACTCCTCAGAGGGGCATTCTGCAGACCTGAAACACTCCTCAGAGGGGCATTCTACAGACCTGAAACACTCCTCAGAGGGGCATTCTGTAGACCTGAAACACTCCTCAGAGGGGCATTCTGTAGACCTGAAACACTCCTCAGAGGGGCATTCTGCAGACCTGAAACACTCCTCAGAGGGGCATTCTGTAGACCTGAAACACTCCTCAGAGGGGCATTATGCAGACCAGAAACACTCCTCAAAGGGGCATTCTGTAGACCTGAAATACTCCTCAGAGGGGCATTCTGTAGACCTGAAACACTCCTCAGAGGGGCATTATGCAGACCAGAAACACTCCTCAAAGAGGCATTCTGTAGACCTGAAACACCCCTCAGAGTGGCATTCTGTAGACCTGAAACACTCCTCAGAGGGGCATTCTACAGACCAGAAACACTCCTCAGAGGGGCATTCTGTAGACCTGAAACACTCCTCAGAGGGGCATTCTGTAGACCTGAAACACTCCTCAGAGTGGCATTCTGTAGACCTGAAACACTCCTCAGAGGGGCATTATGCAGACCAGAAACACTCCTCAAAGAGGCATTCTGTAGACCTGAAATACTCCTCAGAGGGGCATTCTGTAGACCTGAAACACTCCTCAGAGGGGCATTCTGTAGACCTGAAACACTCCTCAGATGGGCATTATGCAGACCTGAAACACTCCTCAAAGGGGCATTCTGTAGACCTGAAACACTCCTCAGAGGGGAATTCTGTAGACCTGAAACACTCCTCAGAGGGGCATTCTGTAGACCTGAAACACTCCTCAGAGGGGCATTCTGTAGACCTGAAACACTCCTCAGATGGGCATTATGCAGACCAGAAACACTCCTCAGAGGGGCATTCTGTAGACCTGAAACACTCCTCAGAGGGGCATTCTGTAGACCTGAAACACTCCTCAAAGAGGCATTCTACAGACCTGAAACACTCCTCAAAGGGGCATTCTACAGACCTGAAACACTCCTCAAAGAGGCATTCTACAGACCTGAAACACTCCTCAGAGGGGCATTCAAGAGACCTGAAACATTCCTCAAAGACGCATTCCACAGACCGGAAACACTCCTCGAAGGGGGCTTTCTACAGACCTAAAACACTCCTCAAAGGGGCATTCTAAAGACCTGAAACAATCCTCGAAGGGGCATTCTGCAGACCTGAAACACTCCTCAAAGGGGCATTCTGTAGACCTGAAACACTCCTCAAAGAGGCATTCTGTAGACCTGAAACACTCCTCAGAGGGGCATACTGTAGACCTGAAACACTCCTCAGAGGGGCATTATGCAGACCTGAAACACTCCTCAGAGGGGGATTCTGTAGACCTGAAACACTCCTCAAAGAGGCATTCTGCAGACCTGAAACACTCCTCAGAGGGGCATTCTGTAGACCTGAAACACTCCTCAGAGGGGCATTCTGTAGACCTGAAACACTCCTCAAAGAGGCATTCTACAGAACTGATACACTCCTCAAAGAGGCATTCTACAGACCTGAAACACTCCTCAAAGAGGCATTCTACAGACCTGAAACACTCCTCAGAGGGGCATTCAAGAGACCTGAAACATTCCTCAAAGACGCATTCCACAGACCGGAAACACTCCTCGAAGGGGCATTCTACAGACCTGAAACACTCCTCAAAGGGGCATTCTACAGACCTGAAACACTCCTCGAAGGGGCATTCTACAGACCTGAAACACTCCTCAAAGGGGCATTCTGTAGACCTGAAACACTCCTCAAAGAGGCATTCTGTAGACCTGAAACACTCCTCAGAGGGGCATACTGTAGACCTGAAACACTCCTGAGGGACATTCTGTAGACCTGAAACACTCCTCAGAGGGGCATTCTGTAGACCTGAAACACTCCTCAGAGGGGCATTATGCAGGCCTGAAACACTCCTCAAAGGGGCACTCTGTAGACCTGAAACACTCCTCAAAGGGGCATTCTACAGACCTGAAACACTCCTCAGAGGGGTATTCTGTAGATCTGAAAGACTCCTCAGAGGGGCATTCTGTAGACCTGAAGCACTCCTCAGAGGGGCATTCTGTAGACCTGAAACACTCCTCAGAGGGGCATTATGCAGACCAGAAACACTCCTCAAAGAGGCATTCTGTAGACCTGAAACACTCCTCAGAGGGGCATTCTGTAGACCTGAAACACTCCTCAAAGAGGCATTCTGCAGACCTGAAACACTCCTCAGAGGGGAATTCTGTAGACCTGAAACACTCCTCAGAGGGGCATTCTGTAGACCTGAAACACTCCTCAAAGGGGCATTCTACAGAACTGATACACTCCTCAAAGAGGCATTCTACAGACCTGAAACACTCCTCAAAGAGGCATTCTACAGACCTGAAACACTCCTCAGAGGGGCATTCAAGAGACCTGAAACATTCCTCAAAGACGCATTCCACAGACCGGAAACACTCCTCGAAGGGGGTTTCTACAGACCTGAAACACTCCTCAAAGGGGCATTCTACAGACCTGAAACACTCCTCGAAGGGTCATTCTACAGACCTGAAACACTCCTCAAAGGGGCATTCTGTAGACCTGAAACACTCCTCAAAGAGGCATTCTGTAGACCTGAAACACTCCTCAGAGGGGCATACTGTAGACCTGAAACACTCCTGAGGGACATTCTGTAGACCTGAAACACTCCTCAGAGGGGCATTCTGTAGACCTGAAACACTCCTCAGAGGGGCATTATGCAGGCCTGAAACACTCCTCAAAGGGGCACTCTGTAGCCCTGAAACACTCCCCAAAGAGGCATTCTACAGACCTGAAACACTCCTCAGAGGGGTATTCTGTAGATCTGAAAGACTCCTCAGAGGGTCATTCTGTAGACCTGAAGTACTCCTCAGAGGGGCATTCTGTAGACCTGAAACACTCCTCAGATGGGCATTCTGCAGACCTGAAACACTCCTCAAAGAGGCATTCTGTAGACCTGAAACACTCCTCAGAGGGGCATTCTGTAGACCTGAAACACTCCTCAAAGAGGCATTCTACAGAACTGATACACTCCTGAAAGAGGCATTCTACAGACCTGAAAAACTCCTCAAAGGGGCATTCTACAGACCTGAAACACTCCTCAGAGGGGCATTCAAGAGACCTGAAACACTCCTCAAAGACGCATTCCACAGACCGGAAACACTCCTCGAAGGGGGTTTCTACAGACCTGAAACACTCCTCAAAGGGGCATTCTAAAGACCTGAAACAATCCTCGAAGGGGCATTCTACAGACCTGAAACACTCCTCAAAGGGGCATTCTGTAGACCTGAAACACTCCTCAAAGAGGCATTCTGTAGACCTGAAACACTCCTCAGAGGGGCATACTGTAGACCTGAAACACTCCTCAGAGGGGCATTCTGCAGACAGAAACACTCCTCAGAGGGGGATTCTGTAGACCTGAAACACTCCTCAAAGAGGCATTCTGTAGACCTGAAACACTCCTCAGAGGGGAATTCTGTAGACCTGAAACACTCCTCAGAGGGGCATTCTGTAGACCTGAAACACTCCTCAAAGAGGCATTCTACAGAACTGATACACTCCTCAAAGAGGCATTCTACATACCTGAAACACTCCTCAAAGAGGCATTCTACAGACCTGAAACACTCCTCAGAGGGGCATTCAAGAGACCTGAAACATTCCTCAAAGACGCATTCCACAGACCGGAAACACTCCTCAAAGGGGGTTTCTACAGACCTGAAACACTCCTCAAAGGGGCATTCTACAGACCTGAAACACTCCTCGAAGGGGCATTCTACAGACCTGAAACACTCCTCAAAGGGGCATTCTGTAGACCTGAAACACTCCTCAAAGAGGCATTCTGTAGACCTGAAACACTCCTCAGAGGGCCATACTGTAGACCTGAAACACTCCTGAGGGACATTCTGTAGACCTGAAACACTCCCCAAAGAGGCATTCTACAGACCTGAAACACTCCTCAGAGGGGCATTCTGCAGACCTGAAACACTCCTCAGAGGGGCATTCTGTAGACCTGAAACACTCCTCAGAGGGGCATTCTGTAGACCTGAAACACTCCTCAAAGAGGCATTCTACAGACCTGAAACACACGTCAGAGGGGCATTCTGTAGACCTGAAACACTCCTCAGAGGGGCATCATGCAGACCAGAAACACTCCTCAAAGAGGCATTCTGTAGACCTGAAACACTCCTCAGAGGGGCATTCTGTAGACCTGAAACACTCCTCAGAGGGGCATTATGCAGACCTGAAGCACTCCTCAGAGGCATTCTGTAGACCTGAAAACCCCTCAGAGGGGCATTCTGTAGACCTGAAACACTCCTCAGAGGGGCATTCTACAGACCTGAAACACTCCTCAGAGGGGCATTCTGTAGACCTGAAACACTCCTCAGAGGGGCATTCTGTAGACCTGAAACACTCCTCAGAGGGGCATTCTACAGACCTGAAACAATCCTCAGAGGGGCATTCTGTAGACCTGAAACACTCCTCAGAGAGGCATTCTGTAGACCTGAATCACTCCTCAGAGGAGCATTATGCAGACCTGAAACACTCCTCAGAGGGGCATTCTGTAGACCTGAAACACTCCTCAGAGGGGCATTATGCAGACCAGAAACACTCCTCAAAGAGGCATTCTGTAGACCTGAAATACTCCTCAGAGGGGCATTCTGTAGACCTGAAACACTCCTCAGAGGGGCATTATGCAGACCAGAAACACTCCTCAAAGAGGCATTCTGTAGACCTGAAACACCCCTCAGAGTGGCATTCTGTAGACCTGAAACACTCCTCAGAGGGGCATTCTACAGACCAGAAACACTCCTCAGAGGGGCATACTGTAGACCTGAAACACTCCTCGAGGGACATTCTGTAGACCTGAAACACTCCTCAGAGTGGCATTCTGTAGACCTGAAACACTCCTCAGAGGGGCATTATGCAGACCAGAAACACTCCTCAAAAAGGCATTCTGTAGACCTGAAATACTCCTCAGAGGGGCATTCTGTAGACCTGAAACACTCCTCAGAGGGGCATTATGCAGACCAGAAACACTCCTCAAAGAGGCATTCTGTAGACCTGAAACACCCCTCAGAGGGGCATTCTGTAGACCTGAAACACTCCTCAGAGGGGCATTCTACAGACCAGAAACACTCCTCAGAGGGGCATACTGTAGACCTGAAACACTCCTGAGGGACATTCTGTAGACCTGAAACACTCCTCAGAGGGGCATTCTGTAGACCTGAAACACTCCTCAGAGGGGCATTATGCAGGCCTGAAACACTCCTCAAAGGGGCACTCTGTAGCCCTGAAACACTCCCCAAAGAGGCATTCTACAGACCTGAAACACTCCTCAGAGGGGCATTCTGTAGACCTGAAACACTCCTCAGAGGGGCATTCTGTAGACCTGAAACACTGCTCAAAGGGGCATTCTGTAAACCTGAAACACTCCTCAGAGGGGCATACTGTAGAATTGAAACACTCCTCAGAGGGGCATTCTGTAGACCTGAAACACTCCTCAGAGGGGCATTCTGTAAACCTGAAACACTCCTCAAAGAGGCATTCTACAGACCTGAAACACACGTCAGAGGGGCATTCTGTAGACCTGAAACACTCCTCAGAGGGGCATCATGCAGACCAGAAACACTCCTCAAAGAGGCATTCTGTAGACCTGAAACACTCCTCAGAGGGGCATTCTGTAGACCTGAAACACTCCTCAGAGGGGCATTCTGCAGACCTGAAGCACTCCTCAGAGGCATTCTGTAGACCTGAAAACCCCTCAGAGGGGCATTCTGTAGACCTGAAACACTCCTCAGAGGGGCATTCTACAGACCTGAAACACTCCTCAGAGGGGCATTCTGTAGACCTGAAACACTCCTCAGAGGGGCATTCTGTAGACCTGAAACACTCCTCAGAGGGGCATTCTACAGACCTGAAACAATCCTCAGAGGGGCATTCTGTAGACCTGAAACACTCCTCAGAGAGGCATTCTGTAGACCTGAAATACTCCTCAGAGGGGCATTCTGTAGACCTGAAACACTCCTCAGAGGGGCATTATGCAGACCAGAAACACTCCTCAAAGAGGCATTCTGTAGACCTGAAACACTCCTCAGAGTGGCATTCTGTAGACCTGAAACACTCCTCAGAGGGGCATTCTACAGACCAGAAACACTCCTCAGAGGGGCATTCTGTAGACCTGAAACACTCCTCGAGGGACATTCTGTAGACCTGAAACACTCCTCAGAGTGGCATTCTGTAGACCTGAAACACTCCTCAGAGGGGCATTATGCAGACCAGAAACACTCCTCAAAAAGGCATTCTGTAGACCTGAAATACTCCTCAGAGGGGCATTCTGTAGACCTGAAACACTCCTCAGAGGGGCATTATGCAGACCAGAAACACTCCTCAAAGAGGCATTCTGTAGACCTGAAACACCCCTCAGAGGGGCATTCTGTAGACCTGAAACACTCCTCAGAGGGGCATTCTACAGACCAGAAACACTCCTCAGAGGGGCATACTGTAGACCTGAAACACTCCTGAGGGACATTCTGTAGACCTGAAACACTCCTCAGAGGGGCATTCTGTAGACCTGAAACACTCCTCAGAGGGGCATTATGCAGGCCTGAAACACTCCTCAAAGGGGCACTCTGTAGCCCTGAAACACTCCCCAAAGAGGCATTCTACAGACCTGAAACACTCCTCAGAGGGGCATTCTGTAGACCTGAAACACTCCTCAGAGGGGCATTCTGTAGACCTGAAACACTGCTCAAAGGGGCATTCTGTAAACCTGAAACACTCCTCAAAGAGGCATTCTACAGACCTGAAACACTCCTCAGAGGGGTATTCTGTAGATCTGAAAGACTCCTCAGAGGGGCATTCTGTAGACCTGAAGCACTCCTCAGAGGGGCATTCTGTAGACCTGAAACACTCCTCAGATGGGCATTATGCAGACCAGAAACACTCCTCAAAGGGGCATTCTACAGACCTGAAACACTCCTCGAAGGGGCATTCTACAGACCTGAAACACTCCTCAAAGGGGCATTCTGTAGACCTGAAACACTCCTCAAAGAGGCATTCTGTAGACCTGAAACACTCCTCAGAGGGGCATACTGTAGACCTGAAACACTCCTGAGGGACATTCTGTAGACCTGAAACACTCCTCAGAGGGGCATTCTGTAGACCTGAAACACTCCTCAGAGGGGCATTATGCAGGCCTGAAACACTCCTCAAAGGGGCACTCTGTAGCCCTGAAACACTCCCCAAAGAGGCATTCTACAGACCTGAAACACTCCTCAGAGGGGTATTCTGTAGATCTGAAAGACTCCTCAGAGGGTCATTCTGTAGACCTGAAGTACTCCTCAGAGGGGCATTCTGTAGACCTGAAACACTCCTCAGAGGGGCATTATGCAGACCAGAAACACTCCTCAAAGAGGCATTCTGTAGACCTGAAACACTCCTCAGAGGGGCATTCTGTAGACCTGAAACACTCCTCAAAGAGGCATTCTGTAGACCTGAAACACTCCTCAGAGGGGAATTCTGTAGACCTGAAACACTCCTCAGAGGGGCATTCTGTAGACCTGAAACACTCCTCAAAGAGGCATTCTACAGAACTGATACACTCCTCAAAGAGGCATTCTACATACCTGAAACACTCCTCAAAGAGGCATTCTACAGACCTGAAACACTCCTCAGAGGGGCATTCAAGAGACCTGAAACATTCCTCAAAGAGGCATTCCACAGACCGGAAACACTCCTCGAAGGGGGTTTCTACAGACCTGAAACACTCCTCAAAGGGGCATTCTACAGACCTGAAACACTCCTCGAAGGGGCATTCTACAGACCTGAAACACTCCTCAAAGGGGCATTCTGTAGACCTGAAACACTCCTCAAAGAGGCATTCTGTAGACCTGAAACACTCCTCAGAGGGCCATACTGTAGACCTGAAACACTCCTGAGGGACATTCTGTAGACCTGAAACACTCCTCAGAGGGGCATTCTGTAGACCTGAAACACTCCTCAGAGGGGCATTATGCAGGCCTGAAACACTCCTCAAAGGGGCACTCTGTAGCCCTGAAACACTCCCCAAAGAGGCATTCTACAGACCTGAAACACTCCTCAGAGGGGTATTCTGTAGATCTGAAAGACTCCTCAGAGGGTCATTCTGTAGACCTGAAGTACTCCTCAGAGGGGCATTCTGTAGACCTGAAACACTCCTCAGATGGGCATTATGCAGACCAGAAACACTCCTCAAAGAGGCATTCTGTAGACCTGAAACACTCCTCAGAGGGGCATTCTGTAGACCTGAAACACTCCTCAAAGAGGCATTCTACAGAACTGATACACTCCTCAAAGAGGCATTCTACAGACCTGAAAAACTCCTCAAAGAGGCATTCTACAGACCTGAAACACTCCTCAGAGGGGCATTCAAGAGACCTGAAACATTCCTCAAAGACGCATTCCACAGACCGGAAACACTCCTCGAAGGGGGTTTCTACAGACCTAAAACACTCCTCAAAGGGGCATTCTAAAGACCTGAAACAATCCTCGAAGGGGCATTCTACAGACCTGAAACACTCCTCAAAGGGGCATTCTGTAGACCTGAAACACTCCTCAAAGAGGCATTCTGTAGACCTGAAACACTCCTCAGAGGGGCATACTGTAGACCTGAAACACTCCTCAGAGGGGCATTATGCAGACAAAAAACACTCCTCAGAGGGGGATTCTGTAGACCTGAAACACTCCTCAAAGAGGCATTCTGTAGACCTGAAACACTCCTCAGAGGGGAATTCTGTAGACCTGAAACACTCCTCAGAGGGGCATTCTGTAGACCTGAAACACTCCTCAAAGAGGCATTCTACAGAACTGATACACTCCTCAAAGAGGCATTCTACAGACCTGAAACACTCCTCAAAGAGGCATTCTACAGACCTGAAACACTCCTCAGAGGGGCATTCAAGAGACCTGAAACATTCCTCAAAGACGCATTCCACAGACCGGAAACACTCCTCGAAGGGGGTTTCTACAGACCTGAAACACTCCTCAAAGGGGCATTCTACAGACCTGAAACACTCCTCGAAGGGGCATTCTACAGACCTGAAACACTCCTCAAAGGGGCATTCTGTAGACCTGAAACACTCCTCAAAGAGGCATTCTGTAGACCTGAAACACTCCTCAGAGGGCCATACTGTAGACCTGAAACACTCCTGAGGGACATTCTGTAGACCTGAAACACTCCCCAAAGAGGCATTCTACAGACCTGAAACCCTCCTCAGAGGGGCATACTGTAGAATTGAAACACTCCTCAGAGGGGCATTCTGTAGACCTGAAACACTCCTCAGAGGGGCATTCTGTAAACCTGAAACACTCCTCAAAGAGGCATTCTACAGACCTGAAACACACGTCAGAGGGGCATTCTGTAGACCTGAAACACTCCTCAGAGGGGCATCATGCAGACCAGAAACACTCCTCAAAGAGGCATTCTGTAGACCTGAAACACTCCTCAGAGGGGCATTCTGTAGACCTGAAACACTCCTCAGAGGGGCATTATGCAGACCTGAAGCACTCCTCAAAGAGGCATTCTGTAGACCTGAAAACCCCTCAGAGGGGCATTCTGTAGACCTGAAACACTCCTCAGAGGGGCATTCTACAGACCTGAAACACTCCTCAGAGGGGCATTCTGTAGACCTGAAACACTCCTCAGAGGGGCATTCTGTAGACCTGAAACACTCCTCAGAGGGGCATTCTACAGACCTGAAACAATCCTCAGAGGGGCATTCTGTAGACCTGAAACACTCCTCAGAGAGGCATTCTGTAGACCTGAAACACTCCTCAGAGGGGCATTATGCAGACCTGAAACACTCCTCAGAGGGGCATTCTGTAGACCTGAAACACTCCTCAGAGGGGCATTATGCAGACCAGAAACACTCCTCAAAGAGGCATTCTGTAGACCTGAAACACTCCTCAGAGGGGCATTCTGTAGACCTGAAACACTCCTCAGAGGGGCATTATGCAGACCAGAAACACTCCTCAAAGAGGCATTCTGTAGACCTGAAACACTCCTCAGAGTGGCATTCTGTAGACCTGAAACACTCCTCAGAGGGGCATTCTACAGACCAGAAACACTCCTCAGAGGGGCATACTGTAGACCTGAAACACTCCTGAGGGACATTCTGTAGACCTGAAACACTCCTCAGAGTGGCATTCTGTAGACCTGAAACACTCCTCAGAGGGGCATTATGCAGACCAGAAACACTCCTCAAAAAGGCATTCTGTAGACCTGAAATACTCCTCAGAGGGGCATTCTGTAGACCTGAAACACTCCTCAGAGGGGCATTATGCAGACCAGAAACACTCCTCAAAGAGGCATTCTGTAGACCTGAAACACCCCTCAGAGGGGCATTCTGTAGACCTGAAACACTCCTCAGAGGGGCATTCTACAGACCAGAAACACTCCTCAGAGGGGCATACTGTAGACCTGAAACACTCCTGAGGGACATTCTGTAGACCTGAAACACTCCTCAGAGGGGCATTCTGTAGACCTGAAACACTCCTCAGAGGGGCATTATGCAGGCCTGAAACACTCCTCAAAGGGGCACTCTGTAGCCCTGAAACACTCCTCAAAGAGGCATTCTACAGACCTGAAACACTCCTCAGAGGGGCATTCTGTAGACCTGAAACACTCCTCAGAGGGGCATTCTGTAGACCTGAAACACTGCTCAAAGGGGCATTCTGTAAACCTGAAACACTCCTCAGAGAGGCATTCTGCAGACCTGAAACACTCCTCAGAGGGGTATTCTGTAGATCTGAAACACTCCTCAGAGGGGCATTCTGTAGACCTGAAGCACTCCTCAGAGGGGCATTCTGTAGACCTGAAACACTCCTCAGATGGGCATTATGCAGACCAGAAACACTCCTCAAAGAGGCATTCTGTAGACCTGAAACACTCCTCAAAGGGGCATTCTACAGACCTGAAACACTCCTCAAAGGGGCATTCTGTAGACCTGAAACACTCCTCAGAGGGGCATTCTGTAGACCTGAAACACTCCTCAGAGGGGCATTCTGTAGACCTGAAACACTCCTCAAAGAGGCATTCTGCAGACCTGAAACACTCCTCAGAGGGGCATTCTGTAGACCTGAAACACTCCTCAGAGGGGCATTCTGTAGACCTGAAACACTCCTCAGAGGGGCATTCTGTAGACCTGAAACACTCCTCAAAGAGGCATTCTGCAGACCTGAAACACACGTCAGAGGGGCATTCTGTAGACCTGAAACACTCCTCAGAGGGGCATTATGCAGACCAGAAACACTCCTCAAAGAGGCATTCTGTAGACCTGAAACACTCCTCAGAGGGGCATTCTGCAGACCTGAAACACTCCTCAGAGGGGCATTATGCAGACCTGAAGCACTCCTCCAAGAGGGCATTCTGTAGACCTGAAACACCCCTCAGAGGGGCATTCTGTAGACCTGAAACACTCCTCAGAGGGGCATTCTGCAGACCTGAAACACTCCTCAGAGGGGCATTCTGTAGACCTGAAACACTCCTCAGAGGGGCATTCTGTAGACCTGAAACACTCCTCAGAGGGGCATTCTGCAGACCTGAAACACTCCTCAGAGGGGCATTCTGTAGACCTGAAACACTCCTCAGAGGGGCATTCTGCAGACCTGAAACACTCCTCAGAGGGGCATTATGTAGACCTGAAACACTCCTCAGAGGGGCATTCTGTAGACCTGAAACACTCCTCAGAGGGGCATTCTGCAGACCTGAAACACTCCTCAGAGGGGCATTCTGCAGACCTGAAACACTCCTCAGAGGGGCATTCTGTAGACCTGAAACACTCCTCAGAGGGGCATTATGCAGACCAGAAACACTCCTCAGAGAGGCATTCTGTAGACCTGAAACACTCCTCAGAGGGGCATTCTGTAGACCTGAAACACTCCTCAGAGGGGCATTCTACAGACCTGAAACACTCCTCAGAGGGGCATTCTGTAGACCTGAAACACTCCTCAGAGGGGCATTCTGCAGACCTGAAACACTCCTCAAAGAGGCATTCTGTAGACCTGAAACACTCCTCAGAGGGGCATTCTGTAGACCTGAAACACTCCTCAGAGGGGCATTCTGCAGACCAGAAACACTCCTCAGAGGGGCATTCTGTAGACCTGAAACACTCCTCAGAGGGGCATTCTGTAGACCTGAAACACTCCTCAGAGTGGCATTCTGTAGACCTGAAACACTCCTCAGAGGGGCATTCTGCAGACCAGAAACACTCCTCAAAGAGGCATTCTGTAGACCTGAAACACTCCTCAGAGGGGCATTCTGTAGACCTGAAACACTCCTCAGAGGGGCATTCTGCAGACCTGAAACACTCCTCAAAGAGGCATTCTGTAGACCTGAAACACCCCTCAGAGGGGCATTCTGTAGACCTGAAACACTCCTCAGAGGGGCATTCTGCAGACCTGAAACACTCCTCAGAGGGGCATACTGCAGACCTGAAACACTCCTCAGAGGGGCATACTGTAGACCTGAAACACTCCTCAGAGGGGCATTCTGTAGACCTGAAACACTCCTCAGAGGGGCATTATGCAGGCCTGAAACACTCCTCAAAGGGGCACTCTGTAGCCCTGAAACACTCCCCAAAGAGGCATTCTACAGACCTGAAACACTCCTCAGAGGGGCATTCTGTAGACCTGAAACACTCCTCAGAGGGGCATTCTGTAGACCTGAAACACTGCTCAGAGGGGCATTCTGTAAACCTGAAACACTCCTCAAAGAGGCATTCTACAGACCTGAAACACTCCTCAGAGGGGTATTCTGTAGACCTGAAAGACTCCTCAGAGGGGCATTCTGTAGACCTGAAGCACTCCTCAGAGGGGCATTCTGTAGACCTGAAACACTCCTCAGATGGGCATTATGCAGACCAGAAACACTCCTCAAAGAGGCATTCTGTAGACCTGAAATACTCCTCAGAGGGGCATTCTGTAGACCTGAAACACTCCTCAGAGGGGCATTATGCAGACCAGAAACAGTCCTCAAAGAGGCATTCTGTAGACCTGAAACACCCCTCAGAGGGGCATTCTGTAGACCTGAAACACTCCTCAAAGAGGCATTCTGTAGACCTGAAACACTCCTCAGAGGGGCATTATGCAGACCTGAAACACTCCTCAGAGGGGGATTCTGTAGACCTGAAACACTCCTCAAAGAGGCATTCTGTAGACTTGAAACACTCCTCAGAGGGGAATTCTGTAGACCTAAAACACTCCTCAAAGGGGCATTCTACAGACCTGAAACACTCCTCGAAGGGGCATTCTACAGACCTGAAACACTCCTCAAAGGGGCATTCTGTAGACATGAAACACTCCTCAAAGAGGCATTCTGTAGACCTGAAACACTCCTCAGAGGGGCATACTGCAGACCTGAAACACTCCTCAGAGGGGCATTATGCAGACCTGAAACACTCCTCAGAGGGGGATTCTGTAGACCTGAAACACTCCTCAAAGAGGCATTCTGTAGACCTGAAACACTCCTCAGAGGGGCATACTGTAGACCTGAAACACTCCTCAGAGGGGCATTATGCAGACCTGAAACACTCCTCAGAGGGGGATTCTGTAGACCTGAAACACTCCTCAAAGAGGCATTCTGTAGACCTGAAACACTCCTCAGAGGGGATTCTGTAGACTGAAACACCCTCAGAGGGGCATTCTGTAGACCTGAAACACTCCTCAAAGAGGCATTCTACAGAACTGATACACTCCTCAAAGAGGCATTCTACATACCTGAAACACTCCTCAAAGAGGCATTCTACAGACCTAAACACTCCTCAGAGGGGCATTCAAGAGACCTGAAACATTCCTCAAAGACGCATTCCACAGACCGGAAACACTCCTCGAAGGGGGTTTCTACAGACCTGAAACACTCCTCAAAGGGGCATTCTACAGACCTGAAACACTCCTCGAAGGGGCATTCTACAGACCTGAAACACTACTCAAAGGGGCATTCTGTAGACCTGAAACACTCCTCAGAGGGCCATACTGTAGACCTGAAACACTCCTGAGGGACATTCTGTAGACCTGAAACACTCCCCAAATAGGCAATCTACAGACCTGAAACCCTCCTCAGAGGGGCATACTGTAGAATTGAAACACTCCTCAGAGGGGCATTCTGTAGACCTGAAACACTCCTCAGAGGGGCATTCTGTAAACCTGAAACACTCCTCAAAGAGGCATTCTACAGACCTGAAACACACGTCAGAGGGGCATTCTGTAGACCTGAAACACTCCTCAGAGGGGCATTATGTAGACCAGAAACACTCCTCAAAGAGGCATTCTGTAGACCTGAAACACTCCTCAGAGGGGCATTCTGTAGACCTGAAACACTCCTCAGAGGGGCATTCTGTAGACCTGAAACACTCCTCAGAGGGGCATTCTGCAGACCTGAAACACTCCTCAGAGGGGCATTCTGTAGACCTGAAACACTCCTCAGAGGGGCATTCTGTAGACCTGAAACACTCCTCAGAGGGGCATTCTGTAGACCTGAAACACTCCTCAGAGGGGCATTCTGCAGACCTGAAACACTCCTCAGAGGGGCATTCTGCAGACCTGAAACACTCCTCAGAGGGGGCATTCTGTAGACCTGAAACACTCCTCAAAGAGGCATTCTGTAGACCTGAAACACTCCTCAGAGGGGAATTCTGCAGACCTGAAACACTCCTCAAAGGGGCATTCTACAGACCTGAAACACTCCTCGAAGGGGCATTCTGCAGACCTGAAACACTCCTCAGAGGGGCATTCTGTAGACCTGAAACACTCCTCAAAGGGGCATTCTGTAGACCTGAAACACTCCTCAGAGGGGCATACTGTAGACCTGAAACACTCCTCAGAGGGGCATTCTGCAGACCTGAAACACTCCTCAGAGGGGGCATTCTGTAGACCTGAAACACTCCTCAGAGGGGCATTCTGTAGACCTGAAACACTCCTCAGAGGGGCATACTGTAGACCTGAAACACTCCTCAGAGGGGCATTCTGCAGACCTGAAACACTCCTCAGAGGGGCATTCTGTAGACCTGAAACACTCCTCAAAGGGGCATTCTGTAGACCTGAAACACTCCTCAGAGGGGAATTCTGTAGACCTGAAACACTCCTCAGAGGGGCATTCTGCAGACCTGAAACACTCCTCAAAGGGGCATTCTACAGAACTGAAACACTCCTCAAAGGGGCATTCTGCAGACCTGAAACACTCCTCAAAGGGGCATTCTGCAGACCTGAAACACTCCTCAGAGGGGCATTCAAGAGACCTGAAACACTCCTCAGAGGGGCATTCTACAGACCGGAAACACTCCTCGAAGGGGGTTTCTGCAGACCTGAAACACTCCTCAAAGGGGCATTCTACAGACCTGAAACACTCCTCGAAGGGGCATTCTACAGACCTGAAACACTACTCAAAGGGGCATTCTGTAGACCTGAAACACTCCTCAAAGGGGCATTCTGTAGACCTGAAACACTCCTCAGAGGGGCATACTGTAGACCTGAAACACTCCTCAGAGGGACATTCTGTAGACCTGAAACACTCCTCAAATAGGCAATCTACAGACCTGAAACACTCCTCAGAGGGGCATACTGTAGAATTGAAACACTCCTCAGAGGGGCATTCTGCAGACCTGAAACACTCCTCAGAGGGGCATTCTGTAGACCTGAAACACTCCTCAAAGAGGCATTCTACAGACCTGAAACACACCTCAGAGGGGCATTCTGTAGACCTGAAACACTCCTCAGAGGGGCATTATGCAGACCAGAAACACTCCTCAAAGAGGCATTCTGCAGACCTGAAACACTCCTCAGAGGGGCATTCTGTAGACCTGAAACACTCCTCAGAGGGGCATTCTGCAGACCTGAAGCACTCCTCAAAGAGGCATTCTGTAGACCTGAAACACTCCTCAGAGGGGCATTCTGTAGACCTGAAACACTCCTCAGAGGGGCATTCTGCAGACCTGAAACACTCCTCAGAGGGGCATTCTGTAGACCTGAAACACTCCTCAGAGGGGCATTCTGTAGACCTGAAACACTCCTCAGAGGGGCATTCTGCAGACCTGAAACACTCCTCAGAGGGGCATTCTGTAGACCTGAAACACTCCTCAGAGGGGCATTCTGCAGACCTGAAACACTCCTCAGAGGGGCATTCTGCAGACCTGAAACACTCCTCAGAGGGGCATTCTGTAGACCTGAAACACTCCTCAGAGGGGCATTATGCAGACCAGAAACACTCCTCAAAGAGGCATTCTGTAGACCTGAAACACTCCTCAGAGGGGCATTCTGTAGACCTGAAACACTCCTCAGAGGGGCATTATGCAGACCAGAAACACTCCTCAAAGGGGCATTCTGTAGACCTGAAACACTCCTCAGAGGGGCATTCTGTAGACCTGAAACACTCCTCAGAGGGGCATTCTGCAGACCAGAAACACTCCTCAGAGGGGCATACTGTAGACCTGAAACACTCCTCAGAGGGCATTCTGTAGACCTGAAACACTCCTCAGAGGGGCATTCTGTAGACCTGAAACACTCCTCAGAGGGGCATTATGCAGACCTGAAACACTCCTCAAAGAGGCATTCTGTAGACCTGAAATACTCCTCAGAGGGGCATTCTGTAGACCTGAAACACTCCTCAGAGGGGCATTATGCAGACCAGAAACACTCCTCAAAGGGGCATTCTGTAGACCTGAAACACTCCTCAGAGGGGCATTCTGTAGACCTGAAACACTCCTCAGAGGGGCATTCTGCAGACCTGAAACACTCCTCAGAGGGGCATTCTGCAGACCTGAAACACTCCTCAGAGGGGCATTCTGCAGACCTGAAACACTCCTCAGAGGGGCATTCTGTAGACCTGAAACACTCCTCAGAGGGGCATTCTGTAGACCTGAAACACTCCTCAGAGGGGCATTCTGCAGACCTGAAACACTCCTCAGAGGGGCATTCTACAGACCTGAAACACTCCTCAGAGGGGCATTCTGCAGACCTGAAACACTCCTCAGAGGGGCATTCTGTAGACCTGAAACACTCCTCAGAGGGGCATTCTGTAGACCTGAAACACTCCTCAGAGGGGCATTCTGCAGACCTGAAACACTCCTCAGAGGGGCATTCTGCAGACCTGAAACACTCCTCAGAGGGGCATTCTGTAGACCTGAAACACTCCTCAGAGGGGCATTCTGTAGACCTGAAACACTCCTCAGAGGGGCATTCTGCAGACCTGAAACACTCCTCAAAGGGGCATTCTGCAGACCTGAAACACTCCTCAGAGGGGCATTCTGCAGACCTGAAACACTCCTCAAAGGGGCATTCTGTAGACCTGAAGCACTCCTCAGAGGGGCATTCTGTAGACCTGAAACACTCAGAGGGGCATTATGCAGACCTGAAACACTCCTCAAAGGGGCATTCTGCAGACCTGAAACACTCCTCAAAGGGGCATTCTACAGACCTGAAACACTCCTCGAAGGGGCATTCTACAGACCTGAAACACTCCTCAAAGGGGCATTCTGTAGACCTGAAACACTCCTCAAAGAGGCATTCTGTAGACCTGAAACACTCCTCAGAGGGGCATACTGTAGACCTGAAACACTCCTGAGGGACATTCTGTAGACCTGAAACACTCCCCAAAGAGGCATTCTACAGACCTGAAACACTCCTCAGAGGGGCATACTGTAGAATTGAAACACTCCTCAGAGGGGCATTCTGTAGACCTGAAACACTCCTCAGAGGGGCATTCTGTAAACCTGAAACACTCCTCAAAGAGGCATTCTGCAGACCTGAAACACACGTCAGAGGGGCATTCTGTAGACCTGAAACACTCCTCAGAGGGGCATTATGCAGACCAGAAACACTCCTCAAAGAGGCATTCTGTAGACCTGAAACACTCCTCAGAGGGGCATTCTGTAGACCTGAAACACTCCTCAGAGGGGCATTATGCAGACCTGAAGCACTCCTCAAAGAGGCATTCTGTAGACCTGAAACACCCCTCAGAGGGGCATTCTGTAGACCTGAAACACTCCTCAGAGGGGCATTCTACAGACCTGAAACACTCCTCAGAGGGGCATTCTGTAGACCTGAAACACTCCTCAGAGGGGCATTCTGTAGACCTGAAACACTCCTCAGAGGGGCATTCTGCAGACCTGAAACACTCCTCAGAGGGGCATTCTGCAGACCTGAAACACTCCTCAGAGGGGCATTCTGTAGACCTGAAACACTCCTCAGAGGGGCATTATGCAGACCTGAAACACTCCTCAGAGGGGCATTCTGTAGACCTGAAACACTCCTCAGAGGGGCATTATGCAGACCAGAAACACTCCTCAAAGAGGCATTCTGTAGACCTGAAATACTCCTCAGAGGGGCATTCTGTAGACCTGAAACACTCCTCAGAGGGGCATTATGCAGACCAGAAACACTCCTCAAAGAGGCATTCTGTAGACCTGAAACACCCCTCAGAGGGGCATTCTGTAGACCTGAAACACTCCTCAGAGGGGCATTCTACAGACCAGAAACACTCCTCAGAGGGGCATTCTGTAGACCTGAAACACTCCTGAGGGGCATTCTGTAGACCTGAAACACTCCTCAGAGGGGCATTCTGTAGACCTGAAACACTCCTCAGAGGGGCATTATGCAGACCAGAAACACTCCTCAAAGAGGCATTCTGTAGACCTGAAACACTCCTCAGAGGGGCATTCTGTAGACCTGAAACACTCCTCAGAGGGGCATTATGCAGACCAGAAACACTCCTCAAAGAGGCATTCTGTAGACCTGAAACACTCCTCAGAGGGGCATTCTGTAGACCTGAAACACTCCTCAGAGGGGCATTCTGCAGACCAGAAACACTCCTCAGAGGGGCATACTGTAGACCTGAAACACTCCTCAGAGGGGCATTCTGTAGACCTGAAACACTCCTCAGAGGGGCATTCTGCAGACCTGAAACACTCCTCAGAGGGGCATTCTGCAGGCCTGAAACACTCCTCAAAGGGGCATTCTGTAGACCTGAAACACTCCTCAGAGGGGCATTCTGCAGACCTGAAACACTCCTCAGAGGGGCATTCTGCAGACCTGAAACACTCCTCAGAGGGGCATTCTGCAGACCTGAAACACTCCTCAGAGGGGCATTCTGTAGACCTGAAACACTCCTCAAAGAGGCATTCTGCAGACCTGAAACACTCCTCAGAGGGGCATTCTGTAGACCTGAAACACTCCTCAGAGGGGCATTCTGCAGACCTGAAACACTCCTCAGAGGGGCATTCTGCAGACCTGAAACACTCCTCAAAGGGGCATTCTGTAGACCTGAAACACTCCTCAGAGGGGCATTCTGTAGACCTGAAACACTCCTCAAAGGGGCATTCTGCAGACCTGAAACACTCCTCAGAGGGGCATTCTGCAGACCTGAAACACTCCTCAGAGGGGCATTCTGCAGACCTGAAACACTCCTCAAAGAGGCATTCTGTAGACCTGAAACACTCCTCAGAGGGGCATTCTGTAGACCTGAAACACTCCTCAGAGGGGCATTCTGCAGACCTGAAACACTCCTCAGAGGGGCATTCTGCAGACCTGAAACACTCCTCAAAGGGGCATTCTGCAGACCTGAAACACTCCTCAGAGGGGCATTCTGCAGACCTGAAACACTCCTCAGAGGGGCATTCTGTAGACCTGAAACACTCCTCAAAGAGGCATTCTGTAGACCTGAAACACTCCTCAGAGGGGCATTCTGCAGACCTGAAACACTCCTCAGAGGGGCATTCTGCAGACCTGAAACACTCCTCAAAGGGGCATTCTGCAGACCTGAAACACTCCTCAAAGGGGCATTCTGCAGACCTGAAACACTCCTCAGAGGGGCATTCTGTAGACCTGAAACACTCCTCAGAGGGGCATTATGCAGACCTGAAACACTCCTCAAAGGGGCATTCTGCAGACCTGAAACACTCCTCAAAGGGGCATTCTGCAGACCTGAAACACTCCTCAGAGGGGCATTCTACAGACCTGAAACACTCCTCAAAGGGGCATTCTGTAGACCTGAAACACTCCTCAAAGAGGCATTCTGTAGACCTGAAACACTCCTCAGAGGGGCATACTGTAGACCTGAAACACTCCTAGAGGGGCATTCTGTAGACCTGAAACACTCCCCAAAGAGGCATTCTACAGACCTGAAACACTCCTCAGAGGGGCATACTGTAGAACTGAAACACTCCTCAGAGGGGCATTCTGTAGACCTGAAACACTCCTCAGAGGGGCATTCTGTAGACCTGAAACACTCCTCAAAGAGGCATTCTGCAGACCTGAAACACACGTCAGAGGGGCATTCTGTAGACCTGAAACACTCCTCAGAGGGGCATTATGCAGACCAGAAACACTCCTCAAAGAGGCATTCTGTAGACCTGAAACACTCCTCAGAGGGGCATTCTGTAGACCTGAAACACTCCTCAGAGGGGCATTATGCAGACCTGAAGCACTCCTCAAAGAGGCATTCTGTAGACCTGAAACACTCCTCAGAGGGGCATTCTGTAGACCTGAAACACTCCTCAGAGGGGCATTCTGCAGACCTGAAACACTCCTCAGAGGGGCATTCTGTAGACCTGAAACACTCCTCAGAGGGGCATTCTGTAGACCTGAAACACTCCTCAGAGGGGCATTCTGCAGACCTGAAACACTCCTCAGAGGGGCATTCTGCAGACCTGAAACACTCCTCAGAGGGGCATTCTGCAGACCTGAAACACTCCTCAGAGGGGCATTCTGCAGACCTGAAACACTCCTCAGAGGGGCATTCTGTAGACCTGAAACACTCCTCAGAGGGGCATTCTGCAGACCTGAAACACTCCTCAGAGGGGCATTCTGCAGACCTGAAACACTCCTCAGAGGGGCATTCTGCAGACCTGAAACACTCCTCAGAGGGGCATTCTGTAGACCTGAAACACTCCTCAAAGGGGCATTCTGTAGACCTGAAACACTCCTCAGAGGGGCATTCTGTAGACCTGAAACACTCCTCAGAGGGGCATTATGCAGACCTGAAACACTCCTCAAAGGGGCATTCTGTAGACCTGAAACACTCCTCAGAGGGGCATTCTGTAGACCTGAAACACTCCTCAGAGGGGCATTCTGTAGACCTGAAACACTCCTCAGAGGGGCATTCTGTAGACCTGAAACACTCCTCAGAGGGGCATTCTGTAGACCTGAAACACTCCTCAAAGAGGCATTCTGTAGACCTGAAACACTCCTCAGAGGGGCATTCTGCAGACCTGAAACACTCCTCAGAGGGGGATTCTGTAGACCTGAAACACTCCTCAAAGAGGCATTCTGTAGACCTGAAACACTCCTCAGAGGGGAATTCTGTAGACCTAAAACACTCCTCAAAGGGGCATTCTGCAGACCTGAAACACTCCTCGGAGGGGCATTCTGAAGACCTGAAACACTCCTCAAAGGGGCATTCTGTAGACATGAAACACTCCTCAAAGAGGCATTCTGTAGACCTGAAACACTCCTCAGAGGGGCATACTGTAGACCTGAAACACTCCTCAGAGGGGCATTCTGCAGACCTGAAACACTCCTCAGAGGGGGATTCTGTAGACCTGAAACACTCCTCAAAGAGGCATTCTGTAGACCTGAAACACTCCTCAGAGGGGCATACTGTAGACCTGAAACACTCCTCAGAGGGGCATTCTGCAGACCTGAAACACTCCTCAGAGGGGGATTCTGTAGACCTGAAACACTCCTCAAAGAGGCATTCTGTAGACCTGAAACACTCCTCAGAGGGGAATTCTGTAGACCTGAAACACTCCTCAGAGGGGCATTCTGTAGACCTGAAACACTCCTCAAAGGGGCATTCTACAGAACTGATACACTCCTCAAAGGGGCATTCTACAGACCTGAAACACTCCTCAAAGAGGCATTCTACAGACCTGAAACACTCCTCAGAGGGGCATTCAAGAGACCTGAAACATTCCTCAAAGACGCATTCCACAGACCGGAAACACTCCTCGAAGGGGGTTTCTGCAGACCTGAAACACTCCTCAAAGGGGCATTCTACAGACCTGAAACACTCCTCGAAGGGGCATTCTACAGACCTGAAACACTACTCAAAGGGGCATTCTGTAGACCTGAAACACTCCTCAAAGAGGCATTCTGTAGACCTGAAACACTCCTCAGAGGGCCATACTGTAGACCTGAAACACTCCTCAGAGGGACATTCTGTAGACCTGAAACACTCCCCAAATAGGCAATCTACAGACCTGAAACCCTCCTCAGAGGGGCATACTGTAGAATTGAAACACTCCTCAGAGGGGCATTCTGTAGACCTGAAACACTCCTCAGAGGGGCATTCTGTAAACCTGAAACACTCCTCAAAGAGGCATTCTACAGACCTGAAACACACGTCAGAGGGGCATTCTGTAGACCTGAAACACTCCTCAGAGGGGCATCATGCAGACCAGAAACACTCCTCAAAGAGGCATTCTGTAGACCTGAAACACTCCTCAGAGGGGCATTCTGTAGACCTGAAACACTCCTCAGAGGGGCATTATGCAGACCTGAAGCACTCCTCAAAGAGGCATTCTGTAGACCTGAAACACCCCTCAGAGGGGCATTCTGTAGACCTGAAACACTCCTCAGAGGGGCATTCTACAGACCTGAAACACTCCTCAGAGGGGCATTCTGTAGACCTGAAACACTCCTCAGAGGGGCATTCTGTAGACATGAAACACTCCTCAGAGGGGCATTCTGTAGACCTGAAACACTCCTCAGAGGGGCATTCTACAGACCTGAAACACTCCTCAGAGGGGCATTATGCAGACCTGAAACACTCCTCAGAGGGGGATTCTGTAGACCTGAAACACTCCTCAAAGAGGCATTCTGTAGACCTGAAACACTCCTCAGAGGGGAATTCTGTAGACCTAAAACACTCCTCAAAGGGGCATTCTACAGACCTGAAACACTCCTCGAAGGGGCATTCTACAGACCTGAAACACTCCTCAAAGGGGCATTCTGTAGACCTGAAACACTCCTCAAAGAGGCATTCTGTAGACCTGAAACACTCCTCAGAGGGGCATACTGCAGACCTGAAACACTCCTCAGAGGGGCATTATGCAGACCTGAAACACTCCTCAGAGGGGGATTCTGTAGACCTGAAACACTCCTCAAAGAGGCATTCTGTAGACCTGAAACACTCCTCAGAGGGGCATACTGTAGACCTGAAACACTCCTCAGAGGGGCATTCTGTAGACCTGAAACACTCCTCAAAGAGGCATTCTACAGAACTGATACACTCCTCAAAGAGGCATTCTACATACCTGAAACACTCCTCAAAGAGGCATTCTACAGACCTAAACACTCCTCAGAGGGGCATTCAAGAGACCTGAAACATTCCTCAAAGGGGCATTCTGCAGACCGGAAACACTCCTCGAAGGGGGTTTCTACAGACCTGAAACACTCCTCAAAGGGGCATTCTACAGACCTGAAACACTCCTCGAAGGGGCATTCTACAGACCTGAAACACTCCTCAAAGGGGCATTCTGTAGACCTGAAACACTCCTCAGAGGGGCATTCTGTAGACCTGAAACACTCCTCAGATGGGCATTATGCAGACCAGAAACACTCCTCAAAGAGGCATTCTGTAGACCTGAAACACTCCTCAAAGGGGCATTCTACAGACCTGAAACACTCCTCGAAGGGGCATTCTACAGACCTGAAACACTCCTCAAAGGGGCATTCTGTAGACCTGAAACACTCCTCAAAGAGGCATTCTGTAGACCTGAAACACTCCTCAGAGGGCCATACTGTAGACCTGAAACACTCCTGAGGGACATTCTGTAGACCTGAAACACTCCCCAAAGAGGCATTCTACAGACCTGAAACCCTCCTCAGAGGGGCATACTGTAGAATTGAAACACTCCTCAGAGGGGCATTCTGTAGACCTGAAACACTCCTCAGAGGGGCATTCTGTAAACCTGAAACACTCCTCAAAGAGGCATTCTACAGACCTGAAACACACGTCAGAGGGGCATTCTGTAGACCTGAAACACTCCTCAGAGGGGCATCATGCAGACCAGAAACACTCCTCAAAGAGGCATTCTGTAGACCTGAAACACTCCTCAGAGGGGCATTCTGTAGACCTGAAACACTCCTCAGAGGGGCATTATGCAGACCTGAAGCACTCCTCAAAGAGGCATTCTGTAGACCTGAAACACCCCTCAGAGGGGCATTCTGTAGACCTGAAACACTCCTCAGAGGGGCATTCTACAGACCTGAAACACTCCTCAGAGGGGCATTCTGTAGACCTGAAACACTCCTCAGAGGGGCATTCTGTAGACCTGAAACACTCCTCAGAGGGGCATTCTACAGACCTGAAACACTCCTCAGAGGGGCATTCTGTAGACCTGAAACACTCCTCAGAGAGGCATTCTGTAGACCTGAATCACTCCTCAGAGGGGCATTATGCAGACCTGAAACACTCCTCAGAGGGGCATTCTGTAGACCTGAAACACTCCTCAGAGGGGCATTATGCAGACCAGAAACACTCCTCAAAGAGGCATTCTGTAGACCTGAAATACTCCTCAGAGGGGCATTCTGTAGACCTGAAACACTCCTCAGAGGGGCATTATGCAGACCAGAAACACTCCTCAAAGAGGCATTCTGTAGACCTGAAACACCCCTCAGAGTGGCATTCTGTAGACCTGAAACACTCCTCAGAGGGGCATTCTACAGACCAGAAACACTCCTCAGAGGGGCATACTGTAGACCTGAAACACTCCTGAGGGACATTCTGTAGACCTGAAACACTCCTCAGAGTGGCATTCTGTAGACCTGAAACACTCCTCAGAGGGGCATTATGCAGACCAGAAACACTCCTCAAAAAGGCATTCTGTAGACCTGAAATACTCCTCAGAGGGGCATTCTGTAGACCTGAAACACTCCTCAGAGGGGCATTATGCAGACCAGAAACACTCCTCAAAGAGGCATTCTGTAGACCTGAAACACCCCTCAGAGGGGCATTCTGTAGACCTGAAACACTCCTCAGAGGGGCATTCTACAGACCAGAAACACTCCTTAGAGGGGCATACTGTAGACCTGAAACACTCCTGAGGGACATTCTGTAGACCTGAAACACTCCTCAGAGGGGCATTCTGTAGACCTGAAACACTCCTCAGAGGGGCATTATGCAGGCCTGAAACACTCCTCAAAGGGGCACTCTTTAGCCCTGAAACACTCCCCAAAGAGGCATTCTACAGACCTGAAACACTCCTCAGAGGGGCATTCTGTAGACCTGAAACACTCCTCAGAGGGGCATTATGCAGGCCTGAAACACTCCTCAAAGGGGCACTCTGTAGACCTGAAACACTCCTCAAAGAGGCATTCTACAGACCTGAAACACTCCTCAGAGGGGCATTCTGTAGACCTGAAACACTCCTCAGAGGGGCATTCTGCAGACCTGAAACACTCCTCAGAGGGGCATTCTGTAGACCTGAAACACTCCTCAGAGGGGCATTCTGTAGACCAGAAACACTCCTCAGAGGGGCATTCTGTAGACCTGAAACACTCCTCAGAGGGGCATTCTGTAGACCTGAAACACTCCTCAGAGGGGCATTATGCAGACCAGAAACACTCCTCAAAGAGGCATTCTGTAGACCTGAAACACTCCTCAGAGGGGCATTCTGTAGACCTGAAACACTCCTCAGAGGGGCATTATGCAGACCAGAAACACTCCTCAAAGGGGCATTCTGTAGACCTGAAACACCCCTCAAAGAGGCATTCTGTAGACCTGAAACACTCCTCAGAGGGGCATTCTGCAGACCTGAAACACTCCTCAGAGGGGCATTCTGCAGACCTGAAACACTCCTCGAAGGGGCATTCTGCAGACCTGAAACACTCCTCAGAGGGGCATTCTGTAGACCTGAAACACTCCTCAAAGGGGCATTCTGTAGACCTGAAACACTCCTCAGAGGGGCATACTGTAGACCTGAAACACTCCTCAGAGGGGCATTATGCAGACCTGAAACACTCCTCAGAGGGGCATTATGCAGACCTGAAACACTCCTCAAAGAGGCATTCTGTAGACCTGAAACACCCCTCAGAGGGGCATACTGTAGACCTGAAACACTCCTCAGAGGGGCATTATGCAGACCTGAAACACTCCTCAGAGGGGCATACTGTAGACCTGAAACACTCCTCAAAGAGGCATTCTGTAGACCTGAAACACTCCTCAGAGGGGAATTCTGTAGACCTGAAACACTCCTCAGAGGGGCATTCTGTAGACCTGAAACACTCCTCAAAGGGGCATTCTGCAGACCTGAAACACTCCTCAAAGAGGCATTCTACAGACCTGAAACACTCCTCAGAGGGGCATTCTGTAGACCTGAAACACTCCTCAGAGGGGCATTCTGGAGACCTGAAACATTCCTCAAAGGGGCATTCTGCAGACCGGAAACACTCCTCAGAAGGGGGATTCTGCAGGCCTGAAACACTCCTCAAAGGGGCACTCTACAGACCTGAAACACTCCTCGAAGGGGCATTCTGCAGACCTGAAACACTCCTCAGAGGGGCATTCTGTAGACCTGAAACACTCCTCAGAGGGGCATTCTGTAGACCTGAAACACTGCTCAGAGGGGCATTCTGTAAACCTGAAACACTCCTCAAAGAGGCATTCTACAGACCTGAAACCCTCCTCAGAGGGGCATACTGTAGAATTGAAACACTCCTCAGAGGGGCATTCTGTAGACCTGAAACACTCCTCAGAGGGGCATTCTGTAAACCTGAAACACTCCTCAAAGAGGCATTCTACAGACCTGAAACACACGTCAGAGGGGCATTCTGTAGACCTGAAACACTCCTCAGAGGGGCATCATGCAGACCAGAAACACTCCTCAAAGAGGCATTCTGTAGACCTGAAACACTCCTCAGAGGGGCATTCTGTAGACCTGAAACACTCCTCAGAGGGGCATTATGCAGACCTGAAGCACTCCTCAAAGAGGCATTCTGTAGACCTGAAACACTCCTCAGAGGGGCATTCTGTAGACCTGAAACACTCCTCAGAGGGGCATTCTACAGACCTGAAACACTCCTCAGAGGGGCATTCTGTAGACCTGAAACACTCCTCAGAGGGGCATTCTGTAGACCTGAAACACTCCTCAGAGGGGCATTATGCAGACCTGAAACACTCCTCAGAGGGGCATTCTGTAGACCTGAAACACTCCTCAGAGGGGCATTATGCAGACCAGAAACACTCCTCAAAGAGGCATTCTGTAGACCTGAAATACTCCTCAGAGGGGCATTCTGTAGACCTGAAACACTCCTCAGAGGGGCATTATGCAGACCAGAAACACTCCTCAAAGAGGCATTCTGTAGACCTGAAACACCCCTCAGAGTGGCATTCTGTAGACCTGAAACACTCCTCAGAGGGGCATTCTACAGACCAGAAACACTCCTCAGAGGGGCATACTGTAGACCTGAAACACTCCTGAGGGGCATTCTGTAGACCTGAAACACTCCTCAGAGTGGCATTCTGTAGACCTGAAACACTCCTCAGAGGGGCATTATGCAGACCTGAAACACTCCTCAAAGAGGCATTCTGTAGACCTGAAATACTCCTCAGAGGGGCATTCTGTAGACCTGAAACACTCCTCAGAGGGGCATTATGCAGACCAGAAACACTCCTCAAAGAGGCATTCTGTAGACCTGAAACACCCCTCAGAGGGGCATTCTGTAGACCTGAAACACTCCTCAGAGGGGCATTCTACAGACCAGAAACACTCCTCAGAGGGGCATACTGTAGACCTGAAACACTCCTGAGGGACATTCTGTAGACCTGAAACACTCCTCAGAGGGGCATTCTGTAGACCTGAAACACTCCTCAGAGGGGCATTATGCAGGCCTGAAACACTCCTCAAAGGGGCATTCTGTAGACCTGAAACACTCCCCAAAGAGGCATTCTACAGACCTGAAACACTCCTCAGAGGGGCATTCTGTAGACCTGAAACACTCCTCAGAGGGGCATTCTGTAGACCTGAAACACTGCTCAGAGGGGCATTCTGTAGACCTGAAACACTCCTCAAAGAGGCATTCTACAGACCTGAAACACTCCTCAGAGGGGTATTCTGTAGATCTGAAAGACTCCTCAGAGGGGCATTCTGTAGACCTGAAGCACTCCTCAGAGGGGCATTCTGTAGACCTGAAACACTCCTCAGATGGGCATTATGCAGACCAGAAACACTCCTCAAAGAGGCATTCTGTAGACCTGAAATACTCCTCAGAGGGGCATTCTGTAGACCTGAAACACTCCTCAGAGGGGCATTCTGCAGACCAGAAACACTCCTCAAAGGGGCATTCTGTAGACCTGAAACACCCCTCAGAGGGGCATTCTGTAGACCTGAAACACTCCTCAAAGGGGCATTCTGTAGACCTGAAACACTCCTCAGAGGGGCATTATGCAGACCTGAAACACTCCTCAGAGGGGGATTCTGTAGACCTGAAACACTCCTCAAAGAGGCATTCTGTAGACCTGAAACACTCCTCAGAGGGGAATTCTGTAGACCTAAAACACTCCTCAAAGGGGCATTCTACAGACCTGAAACACTCCTCGAAGGGGCATTCTACAGACCTGAAACACTCCTCAAAGGGGCATTCTGTAGACATGAAACACTCCTCAAAGGGGCATTCTGTAGACCTGAAACACTCCTCAGAGGGGCATACTGTAGACCTGAAACACTCCTCAGAGGGGCATTATGCAGACCTGAAACACTCCTCAGAGGGGGATTCTGTAGACCTGAAACACTCCTCAAAGAGGCATTCTGTAGACCTGAAACACTCCTCAGAGGGGCATACTGTAGACCTGAAACACTCCTCAGAGGGGCATTATGCAGACCTGAAACACTCCTCAGAGGGGGATTCTGTAGACCTGAAACACTCCTCAAAGAGGCATTCTGTAGACCTGAAACACTCCTCAGAGGGGAATTCTGTAGACCTGAAACACTCCTCAGAGGGGCATTCTGTAGACCTGAAACACTCCTCAAAGAGGCATTCTACAGAACTGATACACTCCTCAAAGAGGCATTCTACATACCTGAAACACTCCTCAAAGAGGCATTCTACAGACCTAAACACTCCTCAGAGGGGCATTCAAGAGACCTGAAACATTCCTCAAAGACGCATTCCACAGACCGGAAACACTCCTCGAAGGGGGTTTCTACAGACCTGAAACACTCCTCAAAGGGGCATTCTACAGACCTGAAACACTCCTCGAAGGGGCATTCTACAGACCTGAAACACTACTCAAAGGGGCATTCTGTAGACCTGAAACACTCCTCAAAGAGGCATTCTGTAGACCTGAAACACTCCTCAGAGGGCCATACTGTAGACCTGAAACACTCCTGAGGGACATTCTGTAGACCTGAAACACTCCCCAAATAGGCATTCTACAGACCTGAAACCCTCCTCAGAGGGGCATACTGTAGAATTGAAACACTCCTCAGAGGGGCATTCTGTAGACCTGAAACACTCCTCAGAGGGGCATTCTGTAAACCTGAAACACTCCTCAAAGAGGCATTCTACAGACCTGAAACACACGTCAGAGGGGCATTCTGTAGACCTGAAACACTCCTCAGAGGGGCATCATGCAGACCAGAAACACTCCTCAAAGAGGCATTCTGTAGACCTGAAACACTCCTCAGAGGGGCATTCTGTAGACCTGAAACACTCCTCAGAGGGGCATTATGCAGACCTGAAGCACTCCTCAAAGAGGCATTCTGTAGACCTGAAACACCCCTCAGAGGGGCATTCTGTAGACCTGAAACACTCCTCAGAGGGGCATTCTACAGACCTGAAACACTCCTCAGAGGGGCATTCTGTAGACCTGAAACACTCCTCAGAGGGGCATTCTGTAGACCTGAAACACTCCTCAGAGGGGCATTCTGCAGACCTGAAACACTCCTCAGAGGGGCATTCTGTAGACCTGAAACACTCCTCTGAGAGGCATTCTGTAGACCTGAATCACTCCTCAGAGGGGCATTATGCAGACCTGAAACACTCCTCAGAGGGGCATTCTGTAGACCTGAAACACTCCTCAGAGGGGCATTATGCAGACCTGAAACACTCCTCAAAGAGGCATTCTGTAGACCTGAAACACTCCTCAGAGGGGCATTCTGTAGACCTGAAACACTCCTCAGAGGGGCATTCTGCAGACCAGAAACACTCCTCAAAGAGGCATTCTGTAGACCTGAAACACCCCTCAGAGGGGCATTCTGTAGACCTGAAACACTCCTCAGAGGGGCATTCTACAGACCAGAAACACTCCTCAGAGGGGCATACTGTAGACCTGAAACACTCCTGAGGGACATTCTGTAGACCTGAAACACTCCTCAGAGGGGCATTATGCAGACCTGAAACACTCCTCAGAGGGGGATTCTGTAGACCTGAAACACTCCTCAAAGAGGCATTCTGTAGACCTGAAACACTCCTCAGAGGGGCATTCTGTAGACCTGAAACACTCCTCAGAGGGGCATTCTGCAGACCTGAAACACTCCTCGAAGGGGCATTCTGCAGACCTGAAACACTCCTCAGAGGGGCATTCTGTAGACCTGAAACACTCCTCAAAGAGGCATTCTGTAGACCTGAAACACTCCTCAGAGGGGCATACTGTAGACCTGAAACACTCCTCAGAGGGGCATTCTGCAGACCTGAAACACTCCTCAGAGGGGGATTCTGTAGACCTGAAACACTCCTCAAAGGGGCATTCTGTAGACCTGAAACACTCCTCAGAGGGGCATTCTGTAGACCTGAAACACTCCTCAGAGGGGCATTCTGTAGACCTGAAACACTCCTCAGAGAGGCATTCTGCAGAACTGAAACACTCCTCAGAGAGGCATTCTGCAGACCTGAAACACTCCTCAAAGGGGCATTCTGCAGACCTGAAACACTCCTCAGAGGGGCATTCAAGAGACCTGAAACACTCCTCAAAGGGGCATTCTACAGACCGGAAACACTCCTCGAAGGGGGATTCTACAGACCTGAAACACTCCTCAAAGGGGCATTCTGTAGACCTGAAACACTCCTCAGAGGGGCATTCTGTAGACCTGAAACACTCCTCAGAGGGGCATTTACAGACTGTAGACCTGAAACACTCCTAGAGGGGCATTCTGTAGACCTGAAACACTCCTCAGAGGGGCATTCTGTAGACCTGAAACACTCCTCAGAGGGGCATTATGCAGGCCTGAAACACTCCTCAAAGGGGCATTCTGTAGACCTGAAACACTCCTCAAAGGGGCATTGTGCAGACCTGAAACACTCCTCAGAGGGGCATTCTGTAGACCTGAAACACTCCTCAGAGGGGCATTCTGTAGACCTGAAACACTGCTCAGAGGGGCATTCTGTAAACCTGAAACACTCCTCAAAGAGGCATTCTACAGACCTGAAACACTCCTCAGAGGGGTATTCTGTAGATCTGAAAGACTCCTCAGAGGGGCATTCTGTAGACCTGAAGCACTCCTCAGAGGGGCATTCTGTAGACCTGAAACACTCCTCAGAGGGGCATTATGCAGACCAGAAACACTCCTCAAAGAGGCATTCTGTAGACCTGAAACACTCCTCAGAGGGGCATTCTGTAGACCTGAAACACTCCTCAGAGGGGCATTATGCAGACCAGAAACACTCCTCAAAGAGGCATTCTGTAGACCTGAAACACCCCTCAGAGGGGCATTCTGTAGACCTGAAACACTCCTCAAAGGGGCATTCTGTAGACCTGAAACACTCCTCAGAGGGGCATTATGCAGACCTGAAACACTCCTCAGAGGGGGATTCTGTAGACCTGAAACACTCCTCAAAGAGGCATTCTGTAGACCTGAAACACTCCTCAGAGGGGAATTCTGTAGACCTAAAACACTCCTCAAAGGGGCATTCTACAGACCTGAAACACTCCTCGAAGGGGCATTCTACAGACCTGAAACACTCCTCAAAGGGGCATTCTGTAGACCTGAAACACTCCTCAAAGAGGCATTCTGTAGACCTGAAACACTCCTCAGAGGGGCATACTGTAGACCTGAAACACTCCTCAGAGGGGCATTATGCAGACCTGAAACACTCCTCAGAGGGGGATTCTGTAGACCTGAAACACTCCTCAAAGAGGCATTCTGTAGACCTGAAACACTCCTCAGAGGGGAATTCTGTAGACCTGAAACACTCCTCAGAGGGGCATTCTTCAGACCTGAAACACTCCTCAAAGAGGCATTCTGCAGAACTGATACACTCCTCAAAGAGGCATTCTACAGACCTGAAACACTCCTCAAAGAGGCATTCTACAGACCTGAAACACTCCTCAGAGGGGCATTCAAGAGACCTGAAACACTCCTCAAAGACGCATTCCACAGACCGGAAACACTCCTCGAAGGGGGTTTCTACAGACCTGAAACACTCCTCAAAGAGGCATTCTGTAATCCTGAAACACCCCTCAGAGGGGCATTCTGTAGACCTGAAACACTCCTCAGAGGGGCATTCTACAGACCAGAAACACTCCTCAGAGGGGCATACTGTAGACCTGAAACACTCCTGAGGGGCATTAAGCAGGCCTGAAACACTCCTCAAAGGGGCACTCTGTAGCCCTGAAACACTCCCCAAAGAGGCATTCTACAGACCTGAAACACTCCTCAGAGGGGCATTCTGTAGACCTGAAACACTCCTCAGAGGGGCATTCTGTAGACCTGAAACACTGCTCAGAGGGGCATTCTGTAAACCTGAAACACTCCTCAAAGAGGCATTCTACAGACCTGAAACACTCCTCAGAGGGGTATTCTGTAGATCTGAAAGACTCCTCAGAGGGGCATTCTGTAGACCTGAAGCACTCCTCAGAGGGGCATTCTGTAGACCTGAAACACTCCTCAGATGGGCATTATGCAGACCAGAAACACTCCTCAAAGAGGCATTCTGTAGACCTGAAATACTCCTCAGAGGGGCATTCTGTAGACCTGAAACACTCCTCAGAGGGGCATTATGCAGACCTGAAACACTCCTCAAAGAGGCATTCTGTAGACCTGAAACACTCCTCAGAGGGGCATTCTGTAGACCTGAAACACTCCTCAGAGGGGCATTCTGTAGACCTGAAACACTCCTCAGAGGGGAATTCTGTAGACCTGAAACACTCCTCAAAGGGGCATTCTATAGACCTGAAACAATCCTCGAAGGGGCATTCTGCAGACCTGAAACACTCCTCAGAGGGGCATTCTGTAGACCTGAAACACTCCTCAAAGAGGCATTCTGTAGACCTGAAACACTCCTCAGAGGGGCATACTGTAGACCTGAAACACTCCTCAGAGGGGCATTATGCAGACCTGAAACACTCCTCAGAGGGGGATTCTGTAGACCTGAAACACTCCTCAAAGAGGCATTCTGTAGACCTGAAACACTCCTCAGAGGGGAATTCTGTAGACCTGAAACACTCCTCAGAGGGGCATTCTGTAGACCTGAAACACTCCTCAAAGAGGCATTCTACAGAACTGAAACACTCCTCAAAGAGGCATTCTACAGACCTGAAACACTCCTCAAAGAGGCATTCTACAGACCTGAAACACTCCTCAGAGGGGCATTCAAGAGACCTGAAACATTCCTCAAAGACGCATTCCACAGACCGGAAACACTCCTCGAAGGGGGTTTCTACAGACCTGAAACACTCCTCAAAGAGGCATTCTGTAGACCTGAAACACCCCTCAGAGGGGCATTCTGTAGACCTGAAACACTCCTCAGAGGGGCATTCTACAGACCAGAAACACTCCTCAGAGGGGCATACTGTAGACCTGAAACACTCCTCAGAGGGGCATTCTGTAGACCTGAAACACTCCTCAGAGGGGCATTCTGTAGACCTGAAACACTCCTCAGAGGGGCATTATGCAGGCCTGAAACACTCCTCAAAGGGGCACTCTGTAGCCCTGAAACACTCCCCAAAGAGGCAATCTACAGACCTGAAACACTCCTCAGAGGGGCATTCTGTAGACCTGAAACACTCCTCAGAGGGGCATTCTGTAGACCTGAAACACTGCTCAGAGGGGCATTCTGTAAACCTGAAACACTCCTCAAAGAGGCATTCTACAGACCTGAAACACTCCTCAGAGGGGTATTCTGTAGATCTGAAAGACTCCTCAGAGGGGCATTCTGTAGACCTGAAGCACTCCTCAGAGGGGCATTCTGTAGACCTGAAACACTCCTCAGATGGGCATTATGCAGACCAGAAACACTCCTCAAAGAGGCATTCTGTAGACCTGAAATACTCCTCAGAGGGGCATTCTGTAGACCTGAAACACTCCTCAGAGGGGCATTATGCAGACCAGAAACACTCCTCAAAGAGGCATTCTGTAGACCTGAAACACCCCTCAGAGGGGCATTCTGTAGACCTGAAACACTCCTCAAAGAGGCATTCTGTAGACCTGAAACACTCCTCAGAGGGGCATTATGCAGACCTGAAACACTCCTCAGAGGGGGATTCTGTAGACCTGAAACACTCCTCAAAGAGGCATTCTGTAGACCTGAAACACTCCTCAGAGGGGAATTCTGTAGACCTAAAACACTCCTCAAAGGGGCATTCTGCAGACCTGAAACACTCCTCGAAGGGGCATTCTACAGACCTGAAACACTCCTCAAAGGGGCATTCTGTAGACCTGAAACACTCCTCAAAGAGGCATTCTGTAGACCTGAAACACTCCTCAGAGGGGCATACTGTAGACCTGAAACACTCCTCAGAGGGGCATTATGCAGACCTGAAACACTCCTCAGAGGGGGATTCTGTAGACCTGAAACACTCTTCAAAGGGGCATTCTGTAGACCTGAAACACTCCTCAGAGGGGCATACTGTAGACCTGAAACACTCCTCAGAGGGGCATTATGCAGACCTGAAACACTCCTCAGAGGGGCATTCTGTAGACCTGAAACACTCCTCAGAGGGGCATTCTGTAGACCTGAAACACTCCTCAGAGGGGAATTCTGTAGACCTGAAACACTCCTCAGAGGGGCATTCTGTAGACCTGAAACACTCCTCAAAGAGGCATTCTACAGAACTGATACACTCCTCAAAGAGGCATTCTGCAGACCTGAAACACTCCTCAAAGGGGCATTCTGCAGACCTGAAACACTCCTCAGAGGGGCATTCAAGAGACCTGAAACACTCCTCAAAGACGCATTCCACAGACCGGAAACACTCCTCGAAGGGGGTTTCTACAGACCTGAAACACTCCTCAAAGGGGCATTCTGTAGACCTGAAACACCCCTCAGAGGGGCATTCTGTAGACCTGAAACACTCCTCAGAGGGGCATTCTACAGACCAGAAACACTCCTCAGAGGGGCATACTGTAGACCTGAAACACTCCTGAGGGGCATTAAGCAGGCCTGAAACACTCCTCAAAGGGGCACTCTGTAGCCCTGAAACACTCCCCAAAGAGGCATTCTACAGACCTGAAACACTCCTCAGAGGGGCATTCTGTAGACCTGAAACACTCCTCAGAGGGGCATTCTGTAGACCTGAAATACTGCTCAGAGGGGCATTCTGTTATCCTGAAACACTCCTCAAAGAGGCATTCTACAGACCTGAAACACTCCTCAGAGGGGTATTCTGTAGATCTGAAAGACTCCTCAGAGGGGCATTCTGTAGACCTGAAGCACTCCTCAGAGGGGCATTCTGTAGACCTGAAACACTCCTCAGAGGGGCATTATGCAGACCAGAAACACTCCTCAAAGAGGCATTCTGTAGACCTGAAATACTCCTCAGAGGGGCATTCTGTAGACCTGAAACACTCCTCAGAGGGGCATTATGCAGACCAGAAACACTCCTCAAAGAGGCATTCTGTAGACCTGAAACACTCCTCAGAGGGGCATTCTGTAGACCTGAAACACTCCTCAAAGAGGCATTCTGTAGACCTGAAACACTCCTCAGAGGGGAATTCTGTAGACCTAAAACACTCCTCAAAGGGGCATTCTACAGACCTGAAACACTCCTCGAAGGGGCATTCTACAGACCTGAAACACTCCTCAAAGGGGCATTCTGTAGACCTGAAACACTCCTCAAAGAGGCATTCTGTAGACCTGAAACACTCCTCAGAGGGGCATACTGTAGACCTGAAACACTCCTCAGAGGGGCATTCTGCAGACCTGAAACACTCCTCAGAGGGGGATTCTGTAGACCTGAAACACTCCTCAAAGAGGCATTCTGTAGACCTGAAACACTCCTCAGAGGGGCATTCTGTAGACCTGAAACACTCCTCAAAGGGGCATTCTACAGAACTGAAACACTCCTCAAAGAGGCATTCTACAGACCTGAAACACTCCTCAAAGAGGCATTCTACAGACCTGAAACACTCCTCAGAGGGGCATTCAAGAGACCTGAAACATTCCTCAAAGACGCATTCCACAGACCGGAAACACTCCTCGAAGGGGGTTTCTACAGACCTGAAACACTCCTCAAAGAGGCATTCTGTAGACCTGAAACACCCCTCAGAGGGGCATTCTGTAGACCTGAAACACTCCTCAGAGGGGCATTCTACAGACCAGAAACACTCCTCAGAGGGGCATACTGTAGACCTGAAACACTCCTGAGGGACATTCTGTAGACCTGAAACACTCCTCAGAGGGGTATTCTGTAGACCTGAAACACTCCTCAGAGGGGCATTATGCAGGCCTGAAACACTCCTCAAAGGGGCACTCTGTAGCCCTGAAACACTCCCCAAAGAGGCATTCTACAGACCTGAAACACTCCTCAGAGGGGCATTCTGTAGACCTGAAACACTCCTCAGAGGGGCATTCTGTAGACCTGAAACACTGCTCAGAGGGGCATTCTGTAGACCTGAAACACTCCTCAAAGAGGCATTCTACAGACCTGAAACACTCCTCAGAGGGGTATTCTGTAGATCTGAAAGACTCCTCAGAGGGGCATTCTGTAGACCTGAAGCACTCCTCAGAGGGGCATTCTGTAGACCTGAAACACTCCTCAGATGGGCATTATGCAGACCAGAAACACTCCTCAAAGAGGCATTCTGTAGACCTGAAATACTCCTCAGAGGGGCATTCTGTAGACCTGAAACACTCCTCAGAGGGGCATTATGCAGACCAGAAACACTCCTCAAAGAGGCATTCTGTAGACCTGAAACACCCCTCAGAGGGGCATTCTGTAGACCTGAAACACTCCTCAGAGGGGCATTCTGTAGACCTGAAACACTCCTCAGAGGGGCATTATGCAGACCTGAAACACTCCTCAGAGGGGGATTCTGTAGACCTGAAACACTCCTCAAAGAGGCATTCTGTAGACCTGAAACACTCCTCAGAGGGGAATTCTGTAGACCTAAAACACTCCTCAAAGGGGCATTCTACAGACCTGAAACACTCCTCGAAGGGGCATTCTACAGACCTGAAACACTCCTCAAAGGGGCATTCTGTAGACCTGAAACACTCCTCAAAGAGGCATTCTGTAGACCTGAAACACTCCTCAGAGGGGCATACTGTAGACCTGAAACACTCCTCAGAGGGGCATTATGCAGACCTGAAACACTCCTCAGAGGGGGATTCTGTAGACCTGAAACACTCCTCAAAGGGGCATTCTGTAGACCTGAAACACTCCTCAGAGGGGCATACTGTAGACCTGAAACACTCCTCAGAGGGGCATTATGCAGACCTGAAACACTCCTCAGAGGGGCATTCTGTAGACCTGAAACACTCCTCTGAGAGGCATTCTGTAGACCTGAATCACTCCTCAGAGGGGCATTATGCAGACCTGAAACACTCCTCAGAGGGGCATTCTGTAGACCTGAAACACTCCTCAGAGGGGCATTATGCAGACCAGAAACACTCCTCAAAGAGGCATTCTGTAGACCTGAAATACTCCTCAGAGGGGCATTCTGTAGACCTGAAACACTCCTCAGAGGGGCATTATGCAGACCAGAAACACTCCTCAAAGAGGCATTCTGTAGACCTGAAACACCCCTCAGAGGGGCATTCTGTAGACCTGAAACACTCCTCAGAGGGGCATTCTACAGACCAGAAACACTCCTCAGAGGGTGCATACTGTAGACCTGAAACACTCCTGAGGGACATTTTGTAGACCTGAAACACTCCTCAGAGGGGCATTCTGTAGACCTGAAACACTCCTCAGAGGGGCATTATGCAGACCAGAAACACTCCTCAAAGAGGCATTCTGTAGACCTGAAACACCCCTCAGAGGGGCATTCTGTAGACCTGAAACACTCCTCAGAGGGGCATTCTGTAGACCTGAAACACTCCTCAGAGGGGCATTATGCAGACCTGAAACACTCCTCAGAGGGGGATTCTGTAGACCTGAAACACTCCTCAAAGAGGCATTCTGTAGACCTGAAACACTCCTCAGAGGGGAATTCTGTAGACCTAAAACACTCCTCAGAGGGGCATTCTGCAGACCTGAAACACTCCTCGAAGGGGCATTCTGCAGACCTGAAACACTCCTCAGAGGGGCATTCTGTAGACCTGAAACACTCCTCAAAGAGGCATTCTGTAGACCTGAAACACTCCTCAGAGGGGCATACTGTAGACCTGAAACACTCCTCAGAGGTGCATTATGCAGACCTGAAACACTCCTCAGAGGGGCATTCTGTAGACCTGAAACACTCCTCAAAGAGGCATTCTGTAGACCTGAAACACTCCTCAGAGGGGAATTCTGTAGACCTGAAACACTCCTCAGAGGGGCATTCTGTAGACCTGAAACACTCCTCAAAGAGGCATTCTACAGAACTGATACACTCCTCAAAGAGGCATTCTACAGACCTGAAACACTCCTCAAAGGGGCATTCTACAGACCTGAAACACTCCTCAAAGGGGCATTCAAGAGACCTGAAACATTCCTCAAAGAGGCATTCCACAGACCGGAAACACTCCTCGAAGGGGGTTTCTACAGACCTGAAACACTCCTCAAAGGGGCATTCTACAGACCTGAAACACTCCTCGAAGGGGCATTCTACAGACCTGAAACACTCCTCAAAGGGGCATTCTGTAGACCTGAAACACTCCTCAAAGAGGCATTCTGTAGACCTGAAACACTCCTCAGAGGGGCATACTGTAGACCTGAAACACTCCTCAGAGGGGCATTATGCAGACCTGAAACACTCCTCAGAGGGGGATTCTGTAGACCTGAAACACTCCTCAAAGAGGCATTCTGTAGACCTGAAACACTCCTCAGAGGGGAATTCTGTAGACCTGAAACACTCCTCAGAGGGGCATTCTGTAGACCTGAAACACTCCTCAAAGAGGCATTCTACAGAACTGATACACTCCTCAAAGAGGCATTCTACAGACCTGAAACACTCCTCAAAGAGGCATTCTACAGACCTGAAACACTCCTCAGAGGGGCATTCAAGAGACCTGAAACATTCCTCAAAGACGCATTCCACAGACCGGAAACACTCCTCGAAGGGGGTTTCTACAGACCTGAAACACTCCTCAAAGAGGCATTCTGTAATCCTGAAACACCCCTCAGAGGGGCATTCTGTAGACCTGAAACACTCCTCAGAGGGGCATTCTACAGACCTGAAACACTCCTCAGAGGGGCATACTGTAGACCTGAAACACTCCTGAGGGACATTCTGTAGACCTGAAACACTCCTCAGAGGGGCATTCTGTAGACCTGAAACACTCCTCAGAGGGGCATTATGCAGGCCTGAAACACTCCTCAAAGGGGCACTCTGTAGCCCTGAAACACTCCCCAAAGAGGCATTCTACAGACCTGAAACACTCCTCAGAGGGGCATTCTGTAGACCTGAAACACTCCTCAGAGGGGCATTCTGTAGACCTGAAACACTGCTCAGAGGGGCATTCTGTAAACCTGAAACACTCCTCAAAGAGGCATTCTACAGACCTGAAACACTCCTCAGAGGGGTATTCTGTAGATCTGAAAGACTCCTCAGAGGGGCATTCTGTAGACCTGAAGCACTCCTCAGAGGGGCATTCTGTAGACCTGAAACACTCCTCAGATGGGCATTATGCAGACCAGAAACACTCCTCAAAGAGGCATTCTGTAGACCTGAAATACTCCTCAGAGGGGCATTCTGTAGACCTGAAACACTCCTCAGAGGGGCATTCTGCAGACCTGAAACACTCCTCAAAGAGGCATTCTGTAGACCTGAAACACCCCTCAGAGGGGCATTCTGTAGACCTGAAACACTCCTCAGAGGGGCATTCTGTAGACCTGAAATACTGCTCAGAGGGGCATTCTGTTATCCTGAAACACTCCTCAAAGAGGCATTCTACAGACCTGAAACACTCCTCAGAGGGGTATTCTGTAGATCTGAAAGACTCCTCAGAGGGGCATTCTGTAGACCTGAAGCACTCCTCAGAGGGGCATTCTGTAGACCTGAAACACTCCTCAGATGGGCATTATGCAGACCAGAAACACTCCTCAAAGAGGCATTCTGTAGACCTGAAACACTCCTCAGAGGGGCATTCTGTAGACCTGAAACACTCCTCAGAGGGGCATTCTGCAGACCAGAAACACTCCTCAAAGAGGCATTCTGTAGACCTGAAACACTCCTCAGAGGGGCATTCTGTAGACCTGAAACACTCCTCAAAGAGGCATTCTGTAGACCTGAAACACTCCTCAGAGGGGAATTCTGTAGACCTGAAACACTCCTCAAAGGGGCATTCTACAGACCTGAAACAATCCTCGAAGGGGCATTCTACAGACCTGAAACACTCCTCAAAGGGGCATTCTGTAGACCTGAAACACTCCTCAAAGAGGCATTCTGTAGACCTGAAACACTCCTCAGAGGGGCATACTGTAGACCTGAAACACTCCTCAGAGGGGCATTATGCAGACCTGAAACACTCCTCAGATGGGGATTCTGTAGACCTGAAACACTCCTCAAAGAGGCATTCTGTAGACCTGAAACACTCCTCAGAGGGTCATTCTGTAGACCTGAAACACTCCTCAAAGAGGCATTCTACAGAACTGATACACTCCTCAAAGAGGCATTCTACAGACCTGAAACACTCCTCAAAGAGGCATTCTACAGACCTGAAACACTCCTCAGAGGGGCATTCAAGAGACCTGAAACATTCCTCAAAGACGCATTCCACAGACCGGAAACACTCCTCGAAGGGGGTTTCTACAGACCTGAAACACTCCTCAAAGAGGCATTCTGTAATCCTGAAACACCCCTCAGAGGGGCATTCTGTAGACCTGAAACACTCCTCAGAGGGGCATTCTACAGACCAGAAACACTCCTCAGAGGGGCATACTGTAGACCTGAAACACTCCTGAGGGACATTCTGTAGACCTGAAACACTCCTCAGAGGGGCATTCTGTAGACCTGAAACACTCCTCAGAGGGGCATTATGCAGGCCTGAAACACTCCTCAAAGGGGCACTCTGTAGCCCTGAAACACTCCCCAAAGAGGCAATCTACAGACCTGAAACACTCCTCAGAGGGGCATTCTGTAGACCTGAAACACTCCTCAGAGGGGCATTCTGTAGACCTGAAACACTGCTCAGAGGGGCATTCTGTAGACCTGAAACACTCCTCATAGGGGCATTCTACAGACCTGAAACACTCCTCAGAGGGGTATTCTGTAGATCTGAAAGACTCCTCAGAGGGGCATTCTGTAGACCTGAAGCACTCCTCAGAGGGGCATTCTGTAGACCTGAAACACTCCTCAGATGGGCATTATGCAGACCAGAAACACTCCTCAAAGAGGCATTCTGTAGACCTGAAACACTCCTCAGAGGGGCATTCTGTAGACCTGAAACACTCCTCAGAGGGGCATTATGCAGACCAGAAACACTCCTCAAAGAGGCATTCTGTAGACCTGAAACACCGCTCAGAGGGGCATTCTGTAGACCTGAAACACTCCTCAAAGGGGCATTCTGCAGACCTGAAACACTCCTCAGAGGGGCATTCTGCAGACCTGAAACACTCCTCAGAGGGGGATTCTGTAGACCTGAAACACTCCTCAAAGGGGCATTCTGTAGACCTGAAACACTCCTCAGAGGGGAATTCTGTAGACCTAAAACACTCCTCAAAGGGGCATTCTGCAGACCTGAAACACTCCTCGAAGGGGCATTCTACAGACCTGAAACACTCCTCAGAGGGGCATTCTGTAGACCTGAAACACTCCTCAAAGAGGCATTCTGTAGACCTGAAACACTCCTCAGAGGGGCATACTGTAGACCTGAAACACTCCTCAGAGGGGCATCATGCAGACCTGAAACACTCCTCAGAGGGGGATTCTGTAGACCTGAAACACTCTTCAAAGAGGCATTCTGTAGACCTGAAACACTCCTCAGAGGGGCATACTGTAGACCTGAAACACTCCTCAGAGGGGCATTATGCAGACCTGAAACACTCCTCAGAGGGGCATTCTGTAGACCTGAAACACTCCTCTGAGAGGCATTCTGTAGACCTGAATCACTCCTCAGAGGGGCATTCTGCAGACCTGAAACACTCCTCAGAGGGGCATTCTGTAGACCTGAAACACTCCTCAGAGGGGCATTATGCAGACCAGAAACACTCCTCAAAGAGACATTCTGTAGACCTGAAATACTCCTCAGAGGGGCATTCTGTAGACCTGAAACACTTCTCAGAGGGGCATTATGCAGACCAGAAACACTCCTCAAAGAGGCATTCTGTAGACCTGAAACACCCCTCAGAGGGGCATTCTGTAGACCTGAAACACTCCTCAGAGGGGCATTCTACAGACCAGAAACACTCCTCAGAGGGGCATACTGTAGACCTGAAACACTCCTGAGGGACATTTTGTAGACCTGAAACACTCCTCAGAGGGGCATTCTGTAGACCTGAAACACTCCTCAGAGGGGCATTATGCAGACCAGAAACACTCCTCAAAGAGGCATTCTGTAGACCTGAAACACTCCTCAGAGGGGCATTCTGTAGACCTGAAACACTCCTCAAAGAGGCATTCTGTAGACCTGAAACACTCCTCAGAGGGGCATTATGCAGACCTGAAACACTCCTCAGAGGGGGATTCTGTAGACCTGAAACACTCCTCAAAGAGGCATTCTGTAGACCTGAAACACTCCTCAGAGGGGAATTCTGTAGACCTAAAACACTCCTCAGAGGGGCATTCTGCAGACCTGAAACACTCCTCGAAGGGGCATTCTACAGACCTGAAACACTCCTCAAAGGGGCATTCTGTAGACCTGAAACACTCCTCAAAGAGGCATTCTGTAGACCTGAAACACTCCTCAGAGGGGCATACTGTAGACCTGAAACACTCCTCAGAGGGGCATTATGCAGACCTGAAACACTCCTCAGAGGGTGATTCTGTAGACCTGAAAGACTCCTCAAAGAGGCATTCTGTAGACCTGAAACACTCCTCAGAGGGGAATTCTGTAGACCTGAAACACTCCTCAGAGGGGCATTCTGTAGACCTGAAACACTCCTCAAAGAGGCATTCTACAGAACTGATACACTCCTCAAAGAGGCATTCTACAGACCTGAAACACTCCTCAAAGAGGCATTCTACAGACCTGAAACACTCCTCAGAGGGGCATTCAAGAGACCTGAAACACTCCTCAAAGAGGCATTCGACAGACCGGAAACACTCCTCGAAGGGGGATTCTACAGACCTGAAACACTCCTCAAAGGGGCATTCTACAGACCTGAAACACTCCTCGAAGGGGCATTCTACAGACCTGAAACACTCCTCAAAGGGGCATTCTGTAGACCTGAAACACTCCTCAAAGAGGCATTCTGTAGACCTGAAACACTCCTCAGAGGGGCATACTGTAGACCTGAAACACTCCTCAGAGGGGCATTATGCAGACCTGAAACACTCCTCAGAGGGGGATTCTGTAGACCTGAAACACTCCTCAAAGAGGCATTCTGTAGACCTGAAACACTCCTCAGAGGGGAATTCTGTAGACCTGAAACACTCCTCAGAGGGGCATTCTGTAGACCTGAAACACTCCTCAAAGAGGCATTCTACAGAACTGATACACTCCTCAAAGAGGCATTCTACAGACCTGAAACACTCCTCAAAGAGGCATTCTACAGACCTGAAACACTCCTCAGAGGGGCATTCAAGAGACCTGAAACATTCCTCAAAGACGCATTCCACAGACCGGAAACACTCCTCGAAGGGGGTTTCTACAGACCTGAAACACTCCTCAAAGAGGCATTCTGTAATCCTGAAACACCCCTCAGAGGGGCATTCTGTAGACCTGAAACACTCCTCAGAGGGGCATTCTACAGACCTGAAACACTCCTCAGAGGGGCATACTGTAGACCTGAAACACTCCTGAGGGACATTCTGTAGACCTGAAACACTCCTCAGAGGGGCATTCTGTAGACCTGAAACACTCCTCAGAGGGGCATTATGCAGGCCTGAAACACTCCTCAAAGGGGCACTCTGTAGCCCTGAAACACTCCCCAAAGAGGCAATCTACAGACCTGAAACACTCCTCAGAGGGGCATTCTGTAGACCTGAAACACTCCTCAGAGGGGCATTCTGTAGACCTGAAACACTGCTCAGAGGGGCATTCTGTAAACCTGAAACACTCCTCAAAGAGGCATTCTACAGACCTGAAACACTCCTCAGAGGGGTATTCTGTAGATCTGAAAGACTCCTCAGAGGGGCATTCTGTAGACCTGAAGCACTCCTCAGAGGGGCATTCTGTAGACCTGAAACACTCCTCAGAGGGGCATTATGCAGACCAGAAACACTCCTCAAAGAGGCATTCTGTAGACCTGAAATACTCCTCAGAGGGGCATTCTGTAGACCTGAAACACTCCTCAGAGGGGCATTATGCAGACCAGAAACACTCCTCAAAGAGGCATTCTGTAGACCTGAAACACCCCTCAGAGGGGCATTCTGTAGACCTGAAACACTCCTCAGAGGGGCATTCTGTAGACCTGAAATACTGCTCAGAGGGGCATTCTGTTATCCTGAAACACTCCTCAAAGAGGCATTCTGCAGACCTGAAACACTCCTCAGAGGGGTATTCTGTAGATCTGAAAGACTCCTCAGAGGGGCATTCTGTAGACCTGAAGCACTCCTCAGAGGGGCATTCTGTAGACCTGAAACACTCCTCAGATGGGCATTATGCAGACCAGAAACACTCCTCAAAGAGGCATTCTGTAGACCTGAAATACTCCTCAGAGGGGCATTCTGTAGACCTGAAACACTCCTCAGAGGGGCATTATGCAGACCAGAAACACTCCTCAAAGAGGCATTCTGTAGACCTGAAACACCCCTCAGAGGGGCATTCTGTAGACCTGAAACACTCCTCAAAGAGGCATTCTGTAGACCTGAAACACTCCTCAGAGGGGAATTCTGTAGACCTAAAACACTCCTCAAAGGGGCATTCTACAGACCTGAAACAATCCTCTAAGGGGCATTCTACAGACCTGAAACACTCCTCAAAGGGGCATTCTGTAGACCTGAAACACTCCTCAAAGAGGCATTCTGTAGACCTGAAACACTCCTCAGAGGGGCATACTGTAGACCTGAAACACTCCTCAGAGGGGCATTATGCAGACCTGAAACACTCCTCAGAGGGGGATTCTGTAGACCTGAAACACTCCTCAAAGAGGCATTCTGTAGACCTGAAACACTCCTCAGAGGGGAATTCTGTAGACCTGAAACACTCCTCAGAGGGTCATTCTGTAGACCTGAAACACTCCTCAAAGAGGCATTCTACAGAACTGATACACTCCTCAAAGAGGCATTCTACAGACCTGAAACACTCCTCAAAGAGGCATTCTACAGACCTGAAACACTCCTCAGAGGGGCATTCAAGAGACCTGAAACATTCCTCAAAGACGCATTCCACAGACCGGAAACACTCCTCGAAGGGGGTTTCTACAGACCTGAAACACTCCTCAAAGAGGCATTCTGTAAACCTGAAACACCCCTCAGAGGGGCATTCTGTAGACCTGAAACACTCCTCAGAGGGGCATTCTACAGACCAGAAACACTCCTCAGAGGGGCATACTGTAGACCTGAAACACTCCTGAGGGACATTCTGTAGACCTGAAACACTCCTCAGAGGGGCATTCTGTAGACCTGAAACACTCCTCAGAGGGGCATTATGCAGGCCTGAAACACTCCTCAAAGGGGCACTCTGTAGCCCTGAAACACTCCCCAAAGAGGCAATCTACAGACCTGAAACACTCCTCAGAGGGGCATTCTGTAGACCTGAAACACTCCTCAGAGGGGCATTCTGTAGACCTGAAACACTGCTCAGAGGGGCATTCTGTAAACCTGAAACACTCCTCAAAGAGGCATTCTACAGACCTGAAACACTCCTCAGAGGGGTATTCTGTAGATCTGAAAGACTCCTCAGAGGGGCATTCTGTAGACCTGAAGCACTCCTCAGAGGGGCATTCTGTAGACCTGAAACACTCCTCAGATGGGCATTATGCAGACCAGAAACACTCCTCAAAGAGGCATTCTGTAGACCTGAAATACTCCTCAGAGGGGCATTCTGTAGACCTGAAACACTCCTCAGAGGGGCATTATGCAGACCAGAAACACTCCTCAAAGAGGCATTCTGTAGACCTGAAACACCCCTCAGAGGGGCATTCTGTAGACCTGAAACACTCCTCAAAGAGGCATTCTGTAGACCTGAAACACTCCTCAGAGGGGCATTATGCAGACCTGAAACACTCCTCAGAGGGGGATTCTGTAGACCTGAAACACTCCTCAAAGAGGCATTCTGTAGACCTGAAACACTCCTCAGAGGGGCATTCTGTAGACCTAAAACACTCCTCAAAGGGGCATTCTACAGACCTGAAACACTCCTCGAAGGGGCATTCTACAGACCTGAAACACTCCTCAAAGGGGCATTCTGTAGACCTGAAACACTCCTCAAAGAGGCATTCTGTAGACCTGAAACACTCCTCAGAGGGGCATACTGTAGACCTGAAACACTCCTCAGAGGGGCATTATGCAGACCTGAAACACTCCTCAGAGGGGGATTCTGTAGACCTGAAACACTCCTCAAAGAGGCATTCTGTAGACCTGAAACACTCCTCAGAGGGGCATACTGTAGACCTGAAACACTCCTCAGAGGGGCATTATGCAGACCTGAAACACTCCTCAGAGGGGCATTCTGTAGACCTGAAACACTCCTCTGAGAGGCATTCTGTAGACCTGAATCACTCCTCAGAGGGGCATTATGCAGACCTGAAACACTCCTCAGAGGGGCATTCTGTAGACCTGAAACACTCCTCAGAGGGGCATTATGCAGACCAGAAACACTCCTCAAAGAGGCATTCTGTAGACCTGAAATACTCCTCAGAGGGGCATTCTGTAGACCTGAAACACTCCTCAGAGGGGCATTATGCAGACCAGAAACACTCCTCAAAGAGGCATTCTGTAGACCTGAAACACCCCTCAGAGGGGCATTCTGTAGACCTGAAACACTCCTCAGAGGGGCATTCTACAGACCAGAAACACTCCTCAGAGGGTGCATACTGTAGACCTGAAACACTCCTGAGGGACATTTTGTAGACCTGAAACACTCCTCAGAGGGGCATTCTGTAGACCTGAAACACTCCTCAGAGGGGCATTATGCAGACCAGAAACACTCCTCAAAGAGGCATTCTGTAGACCTGAAATACCCCTCAGAGGGGCATTCTGTAGACCTGAAACACTCCTCAAAGGGGCATTCTGTAGACCTGAAACACTCCTCAGAGGGGCATTATGCAGACCTGAAACACTCCTCAGAGGGGGCATTCTGTAGACCTGAAACACTCCTCAGAGAGGCATTCTGTAGACCTGAAACACTCCTCAGAGGGGAATTCTGTAGACCTAAAACACTCCTCAGAGGGGCATTCTGCAGACCTGAAACACTCCTCGAAGGGGCATTCTGCAGACCTGAAACACTCCTCAGAGGGGCATTCTGCAGACCTGAAACACTCCTCAAAGAGGCATTCTGTAGACCTGAAACACTCCTCAGAGGGGCATACTGTAGACCTGAAACACTCCTCAGAGGGGCATTATGCAGACCTGAAACACTCCTCAGAGGGTGATTCTGTAGACCTGAAAGACTCCTCAAAGAGGCATTCTGTAGACCTGAAACACTCCTCAGAGGGGAATTCTGTAGACCTGAAACACTCCTCAGAGGGGCATTCTACAGACCTGAAACACTCCTCAAAGAGGCATTCTACAGAACTGATACACTCCTCAAAGAGGCATTCTACAGACCTGAAACACTCCTCAAAGAGGCATTCTACAGACCTGAAACACTCCTCAGAGGGGCATTCAAGAGACCTGAAACATTCCTCAAAGACGCATTCCACAGACCGGAAACACTCCTCGAAGGGGGTTTCTACAGACCTGAAACACTCCTCAAAGGGGCATTCTACAGACCTGAAACACTCCTCGAAGGGGCATTCTACAGACCTGAAACACTCCTCAAAGGGGCATTCTGTAGACCTGAAACACTCCTCAAAGAGGCATTCTGTAGACCTGAAACACTCCTCAGAGGGGCATACTGTAGACCTGAAACACTCCTCAGAGGGGCATTATGCAGACCTGAAACACTCCTCAGAGGGGGATTCTGTAGACCTGAAACACTCCTCAAAGAGGCATTCTGTAGACCTGAAACACTCCTCAGAGGGGAATTCTGTAGACCTGAAACACTCCTCAGAGGGTCATTCTGTAGACCTGAAACACTCCTCAAAGGGGCATTCTACAGAACTGATACACTCCTCAAAGAGGCATTCTACAGACCTGAAACACTCCTCAAAGAGGCATTCTACAGACCTGAAACACTCCTCAGAGGGGCATTCAAGAGACCTGAAACATTCCTCAAAGACGCATTCCACAGACCGGAAACACTCCTCGAAGGGGGTTTCTACAGACCTGAAACACTCCTCAAAGAGGCATTCTGTAATCCTGAAACACCCCTCAGAGGGGCATTCTGTAGACCTGAAACACTCCTCAGAGGGGCATTCTACAGACCAGAAACACTCCTCAGAGGGGCATACTGTAGACCTGAAACACTCCTGAGGGACATTCTGTAGACCTGAAACACTCCTCAGAGGGGCATTCTGTAGACCTGAAACACTCCTCAGAGGGGCATTATGCAGGCCTGAAACACTCCTCAAAGGGGCACTCTGTAGCCCTGAAACACTCCCCAAAGAGGCATTCTACAGACCTGAAACACTCCTCAGAGGGGCATTCTGTAGACCTGAAACATTCCTCAGAGGGGCATTCTGTAGACCTGAAACACTGCTCAGAGGGGCATTCTGTAAACCTGAAACACTCCTCAAAGAGGCATTCTACAGACCTGAAACACTCCTCAGAGGGGTATTCTGTAGATCTGAAAGACTCCTCAGAGGGGCATTCTGTAGACCTGAAGCACTCCTCAGAGGGGCATTCTGTAGACCTGAAACACTCCTCAGATGGGCATTATGCAGACCAGAAACACTCCTCAAAGAGGCATTCTGTAGACCTGAAATACTCCTCAGAGGGGCATTCTGTAGACCTGAAACACTCCTCAGAGGGGCATTATGCAGACCAGAAACACTCCTCAAAGAGGCATTCTGTAGACCTGAAACACCCCTCAGAGGGGCATTCTGTAGACCTGAAACACTCCTCAAAGAGGCATTCTGTAGACCTGAAACACTCCTCAGAGGGGCATTATGCAGACCTGAAACACTCCTCAGAGGGGCATTCTGTAGACCTGAAACACTCCTCAGAGGGGCATTCTGTAGACCTGAAACACTCCTCAGAGGGGGATTCTGTAGACCTGAAACACTCCTCAAAGGGGCATTCTACAGACCTGAAACACTCCTCGAAGGGGCATTCTACAGACCTGAAACACTCCTCAGAGGGGCATTCTGTAGACCTGAAACACTCCTCAGAGGGGCATTATGCAGACCTGAAACACTCCTCAGAGGGGCATTCTGTAGACCTGAAACACTCCTCAAAGAGGCATTCTGTAGACCTGAAACACTCCTCAGAGGGGCATACTGTAGACCTGAAACACTCCTCAGAGGGGCATTCTGCAGACCTGAAACACTCCTCAGAGGGGCATTCTGTAGACCTGAAACACTCCTCAGAGGGGCATTCTGTAGACCTGAAACACTCCTCAGAGGGGCATTCTGCAGACCTGAAACACTCCTCAGAGGGGCATTCTGTAGACCTGAAACACTCCTCAGAGGGGCATTATGCAGACCAGAAACACTCCTCAAAGAGGCATTCTGTAGACCTGAAACACTCCTCAGAGGGGCATTCTGTAGACCTGAAACACTCCTCAGAGGGGCATTCTGCAGACCAGAAACACTCCTCAAAGAGGCATTCTGTAGACCTGAAACACCCCTCAGAGGGGCATTCTGTAGACCTGAAACACTCCTCAGAGGGGCATTCTACAGACCAGAAACACTCCTCAGAGGGGCATACTGTAGACCTGAAACACTCCTGAGGGACATTCTGTAGACCTGAAACACTCCTCAGAGGGGCATTCTGTAGACCTGAAACACTCCTCAGAGGGGCATTCTGTAGACCTGAAACACTCCTCAAAGGGGCATTCTGTAGACCTGAAACACTCCTCAGAGGGGCATTATGCAGACCAGAAACACTCCTCAGAGGGGCATTCTGTAGACCTGAAACACCCCTCAGAGGGGCATTCTGTAGACCTGAAACACTCCTCAGAGGGGCATTCTGCAGACCTGAAACACTCCTCAGAGGGGCATTCTGCAGACCTGAAACACTCCTCAGAGGGGCATTCTGTAGACCTGAAACACTCCTCAAAGGGGCATTCTGTAGACCTGAAACACTCCTCAGAGGGGAATTCTGTAGACCTGAAACACTCCTCAAAGGGGCATTCTGGAGACCTGAAACACTCCTCGAAGGGGCATTCTGCAGACCTGAAACACTCCTCAGAGGGGCATTCTGCAGACCTGAAACACTCCTCAAAGGGGCATTCTGTAGACCTGAAACACTCCTCAGAGGGGCATTCTGTAGACCTGAAACACTCCTCAGAGGGGCATTATGCAGACCTGAAACACTCCTCAGAGGGGGATTCTGTAGACCTGAAACACTCCTCAAAGAGGCATTCTGTAGACCTGAAACACTCCTCAGAGGGGAATTCTGTAGACCTGAAACACTCCTCAGAGGGGCATTCTGTAGACCTGAAACACTCCTCAAAGAGGCATTCTACAGAACTGATACACTCCTCAAAGAGGCATTCTACAGACCTGAAACACTCCTCAAAGAGGCATTCTACAGACCTGAAACACTCCTCAGAGGGGCATTCAAGAGACCTGAAACATTCCTCAAAGACGCATTCCACAGACCGGAAACACTCCTCGAAGGGGGTTTCTACAGACCTGAAACACTCCTCAAAGGGGCATTCTACAGACCTGAAACACTCCTCGAAGGGGCATTCTACAGACCTGAAACACTCCTCAAAGGGGCATTCTGTAGACCTGAAACACTCCTCAAAGAGGCATTCTGTAGACCTGAAACACTCCTCAGAGGGGCATTCTGTAGACCTGAAACACTCCTCAGAGGGGCATTCTGCAGACCAGAAACACTCCTCAAAGGGGCATTCTGTAGACCTGAAACACTCCTCAGAGGGGCATTCTGCAGACCTGAAACACTCCTCAGAGGGGCATTCTGCAGACCTGAAACATTCCTCAAAGGGGCATTCTGTAGACCTGAAACACCCCTCAGAGGGGCATTCTGTAGACCTGAAACACTCCTCAGAGGGGCATTCTACAGACCAGAAACACTCCTCAGAGGGGCATACTGTAGACCTGAAACACTCCTGAGGGACATTCTGTAGACCTGAAACACTCCTCAGAGGGGCATTCTGTAGACCTGAAACACTCCTCAGAGGGGCATTATGCAGGCCTGAAACACTCCTCAAAGGGGCACTCTGTAGCCCTGAAACACTCCCCAAAGAGGCATTCTACAGACCTGAAACACTCCTCAGAGGGGCATTCTGTAGACCTGAAACACTCCTCAGAGGGGCATTCTGTAGACCTGAAACACTCCTCAGAGGGGCATTCTGTAGACCTGAAACACTCCTCAAAGAGGCATTCTACAGACCTGAAACACTCCTCAGAGGGGCATTCTGTAGACCTGAAAGACTCCTCAGAGGGGCATTCTGTAGACCTGAACCACTCCTCAGAGGGGCATTCTGTAGACCTGAAACACTCCTCAGATGGGCATTATGCAGACCAGAAACACTCCTCAAAGGGGCATTCTGTAGACCTGAAACACTCCTCAGAGGGGCATTCTGTAGACCTGAAACACTCCTCATAGGGGCATTCTGCAGACCAGAAACACTCCTCAAAGAGGCATTCTGTAGACCTGAAACACCCCTCAGAGGGGCATTCTGTAGACCTGAAACACTCCTCAAAGAGGCATTCTGTAGACCTGAAACACTCATCAGAGGGGCATTCTGCAGACCTGAAACACTCCTCAGAGGGGGCATTCTGTAGACCTGAAACACTGCTCAAAGGGGCATTCTGTAGACCTGAAACACTCCTCAGAGGGGCATTCTGTAGACCTGAAACACTCCTCAAAGGGGCATTCTACAGACCTGAAACACTCCTCGAAGGGGCATTCTACAGACCTGAAACACTCCTCAAAGGGGCATTCTGTAGACCTGAAACACTCCTCAAAGAGGCATTCTGTAGACCTGAAACACTCCTCAGAGGGGCATTCTGTAGACCTGAAACACTCCTCAAAGGGGCACTCTGCAGACCTGAAACACTCCTCAGAGGGGGATTCTGTAGACCTGAAACACTCCTCAGAGGGGCATTCTGCAGACCTGAAACACTCCTCAGAGGGCAATTCTGTAGACCTGAAACACTCCTCAGAGGGGCATTCTGCAGACCTGAAACACTCCTCAGAGGGGCATTCTGCAGACCTGAAACACTCCTCAGAGGGGCATTCTGCAGACCTGAAACACTCCTCAAAGGGGCATTCTGCAGACCTGAAACACTCCTCAGAGGGGCATTCTGTAGACCTGAAACACTCCTCAGAGGGGCATTATGCAGACCTGAAACACTCCTCAGAGGGGCATTCTGTAGACCTGAAACACTCCTCAAAGGGGCATTCTGTAGACCTGAAACACTCCTCAGAGGGGAATTCTGTAGACCTGAAACACTCCTCAGAGGGGCATTCTGTAGACCTGAAACACTCCTCAAAGAGGCATTCTGCAGAACTGAAACACTCCTCAGAGGGGCATTCTGCAGACCTGAAACACTCCTCAGAGGGGCATTCTGCAGACCTGAAACACTCCTCAGAGGGGCATTCAGTAGACCTGAAACACTCCTCAGAGGCGCATTCTGCAGACCGGAAACACTCCTCGAAGGGGGATTCTGCAGACCTGAAACACTCCTCAAAGGGGCATTCTACAGACCTGAAACACTCCTCAGAGGGGCATTATGCAGACCAGAAACACTCCTCAGAGAGGCATTCTGTAGACCTGAAACACTCCTCAGAGGGGCATTCTGTAGACCTGAAACACTCCTCAGAGGGGCATTATGCAGACCAGAAACACTCCTCAAAGAGGCATTCTGTAGACCTGAAACACTCCTCAGAGGGGCATTCTGTAGACCTGAAACACTCCTCAGAGGGGCATTCTGCAGACCTGAAACACTCCTCAGAGGGGCATTCTGTAGACCTGAAACACTCCTCAAAGAGGCATTCTGTAGACCTGAAACACTCCTCAGAGGGGCATTCTGTAGACCTGAAACACTCCTCAGAGGGGCATTCTGCAGACCTGAAACACTCCTCAGAGGGGCATTCTGCAGACCTGAAACACTCCTCAAAGGGGCATTCTGTAGACCTGAAACACTCCTCAAAGGGGCATTCTGTAGACCTGAAACACTCCTCAGAGGGGCATTCTGTAGACCTGAAACACTCAGAGGGGCATTATGCAGGCCTGAAACACTCCTCGGAGGGGCATTCTGTAGACCTGAAACACTCCTCAGAGGGGCATTCTGTAGACCTGAAACACTCCTCAAAGGGGCATTCTGTAGACCTGAAACACTCCTCAAAGGGGCATTCTGCAGACCTGAAACACTCCTCAGAGGGGCATTCAGGAGACCTGAAACACTCCTCAAAGGCGCATTCTGCAGACCGGAAACACTCCTCAAAGGGGAATTCTGCAGACCTGAAACACTCCTCAAAGGGGCATTCTACAGACCTGAAACACTCCTCGAAGGGGCATTCTACAGACCTGAAACACTCCTCAAAGGGGCATTCTGTAGACCTGAAACACTCCTCAAAGAGGCATTCTGTAGACCTGAAACACTCCTCAGAGGGGCATACTGTAGACCTGAAACACTCCTGAGGGGCATTCTGTAGACCTGAAACACTCCCCAGAGGGGCATTCTGCAGACCTGAAACACTCCTCAGAGGGGCATACTGTAGAACTGAAACACTCCTGAGGGACATTCTTTAGACCTGAAACACTCCTCAGAGGGGCATTCTGTAGACCTGAAATACTCCTCAGAGGGGCATTCTACAGACCTGAAACACTCCTCAGAGGGGCATTCTGTAGACCTGAAACATTCCTCAGAGGGGCATTCATGCAGACCTGAAACACTCCTCAAAGGGGCATTCTGTAGACCTGAAACACTCCTCAGAGGGGCATTCTGTAGACCTGAAACACTCCTCAGAGGGGCATTCTGCAGACCTGAAACACTCCTCAAAGGGGCATTCTGCAGACCTGAAACACTCCTCAGAGGGGCATTCTGCAGACCTGAAACACTCCTCAAAGGGGCATTCTACAGACCTGAAACACTCCTCAGAGGGGCATTCTGTAGACCTGAAACACTCCTCAGAGGGGCATTCTGCAGACCTGAAACACTCCTCAGAGGGGCATTCTACAGACCTGAAACACTCCTCAGAGGGGCATTCTGCAGACCTGAAACACTCCTCAGAGGGGCATTCTGCAGACCTGAAACACTCCTCAAAGGGGCATTCTGTAGACCTGAAACACTCCTCAAAGGGGCATTCTGTAGACCTGAAACACTCCTCAAAGGGGCATTCTGTAGACCTGAAACACTCCTCAGAGGGGCATTATGCAGACCTGAAAGACTCCTCAGAGGGGCATTCTGTAGACCTGAAGCACTCCTCAGAGGGGCATTCTGTAGACCTGAAACACTCCTCAGATGGGCATTATGCAGACCAGAAACACTCCTCAAAGAGGCATTCTGTAGACCTGAAATACTCCTCAGAGGGGCATTCTGTAGACCTGAAACACTCCTCAGAGGGGCATTATGCAGACCAGAAACACTCCTCAAAGAGGCATTCTGTAGACCTGAAATACTCCTCAGAGGGGCATTCTGTAGACCTGAAACACTCCTCAAAGAGGCATTCTGTAGACCTGAAACACTCCTCAGAGGGGCATTATGCAGACCTATAACACTCCTCAAAGAGGCATTCTGTAGACCTGAAACACTCCTCAAAGGGGCATTCTGTAGACCTGAAACACTCCTCAGAGGGGAATTCTGTAGACCTAAAACACTCCTCAGAGGGGCATTCTACAGACCTGAAACACTCCTCGAAGGGGCATTCTACAGACCTGAAACACTCCTCAGAGGGGCATTCTGTAGACCTGAAACACTCCTCAAAGGGGCATTCTGTAGACCTGAAACACTCCTCAGAGGGGCATACTGTAGACCTGAAACACTCCTCAGAGGGGCATTCTGCAGACCTGAAACACTCCTCAGAGGGGGATTCTGTAGACCTGAAACACTCCTCAAAGAGGCATTCTGCAGACCTGAAACACTCCTCAGAGGGGAATTCTGTAGACCTGAAACACTCCTCAGAGGGGCATTCTGTAGACCTGAAACACTCCTCAAAGAGGCATTCTACAGAACTGATACACTCCTCAAAGAGGCATTCTACAGACCTGAAACACTCCTCAAAGAGGCATTCTACAGACCTGAAACACTCCTCAGAGGGGCATTCAAGAGACCTGAAACATTCCTCAAAGACGCATTCCACAGACCGGAAACACTCCTCAAAGGGGCTTTCTACAGACCTGAAACACTCCTCAAAGGGGCATTCTACAGACCTGAAACACTCCTCGAAGGGGCATTCTACAGACCTGAAACACTCCTCAAAGGGGCATTCTGTAGACCTGAAACACTCCTCAAAGAGGCATTCTGTAGACCTGAAACACTCCTCAGTTGGGCATACTGTAGACCTGAAACACTCCTGAGGGACATTCTGTAGACCTGAAACACTCCCCAAAGAGGCATTCTACAGACCTGAAACCCTCCTCAGAGGGGCATACTGTAGAACTGAAACACTCCTCAGAGGGGCATTCTGTAGACCTGAAACACTCCTCAGAGGGGCATTCTGTAGACCTGAAACACTCCTCAAAGAGGCATTCTACAGAACTGATACACTCCTCAAAGAGGCATTCTACAGACCTGAAACACTCCTCAAAGAGGCATTCTGTAGACCTGAAACACTCCTCAGAGGGGAATTCTGTAGACCTGAAACACTCCTCAGAGGGGCATTCTGTAGACCTGAAACACTCCTCAAAGAGGCATTCTACAGAACTGATACACTCCTCAAAGAGGCATTCTACAGACCTGAAACACTCCTCAAAGAGGCATTCTACAGACCTGAAACACTCCTCAGAGGGGCATTCAAGAGACCTGAAACATTCCTCAAAGACGCATTCCACAGACCGGAAACACTCCTCGAAGGGGGTTTCTACAGACCTGAAACACTCCTCAAAGGGGCATTCTACAGACCTGAAACACTCCTCGAAGGGGCATTCTACAGACCTGAAACACTCCTCAAAGGGGCATTCTGTAGACCTGAAACAATCCTCAAAGAGGCATTCTGTAGACCTGAAATACTCCTCAGAGGGGCATTCTGTAGACCTGAAACACTCCTCAGAGGGGCATTATGCAGACCAGAAACACTCCTCAAAAAGGCATTCTGTAGACCTGAAACACTCCTCAGAGGGGCATTCTGTAGACCTGAAACACTCCTCAGAGGGGCATTCTGCAGACCAGAAACACTCCTCAAAGGGGCATTCTGTAGACCTGAAACACCCCTCAGAGGGGCATTCTGTAGACCTGAAACACTCCTCAAAGAGGCATTCTGTAGACCTGAAACACTCATCAGAGGGGCATTATGCAGACCTGAAACACTCCTCAGAGGGGGATTCTGTAGACCTGAAACACTCCTCAAAGAGGCATTCTGTAGACCTGAAACACTCCTCAGAGGGGAATTCTGTAGACCTGAAACACTCCTCAGAGGGGCATTCTGTAGACCTGAAACACTCCTCAAAGGGGCATTCTACAGACCTGATACACTCCTCAAAGAGGCATTCTACAGACCTGAAACACTCCTCAAAGGGGCATTCTGTAGACCTGAAACACTCCTCAGAGGGGCATTCTGTAGACCTGAAACACTCCTCAGAGGGGCATTCTGTAGACCTGAAACACTCCTCAAAGAGGCATTCTACAGACCTGATACACTCCTCAAAGAGGCATTCTACAGACCTGAAACACTCCTCAAAGAGGCATTCTGCAGACCTGAAACACTCCTCAGAGGGGCATTCTAGAGACCTGAAACATTCCTCAAAGGCGCATTCCACAGACCGGAAACACTCCTCGAAGGGGGTTTCTACAGACCTGAAACACTCCTCAAAGGGGCATTCTACAGACCTGAAACACTCCTCCAAGGGGCATTCTACAGACCTGAAACACTCCTCAAAGGGGCATTCTGTAGACCTGAAACACTCCTCAAAGAGGCATTCTGTAGACCTGAAATACTCCTCAGAGGTGCATTCTGTAGACCTGAAACACTCCTCAGAGGGGCATTATGCAGACCAGAAACACTCCTCAAAAAGGCATTCTGTAGACCTGAAATACTCCTCAGAGGGGCATTCTGTAGACCTGAAACACTCCTCAGAGGGGCATTATGCAGACCAGAAACACTCCTCAAAGAGGCATTCTGTAGACCTGAAACACCCCTCAGAGTGGCATTCTGTAGACCTGAAACACTCCTCAGAGGGGCATTCTACAGACCAGAATCACTCCTCAGAGGGGCATACTGTAGACCTGAAACACTCCTGAGGGACATTCTGTAGACCTGAAACAATCCTCAGAGGGGCATTCTGTAGACCTGAAACACTCCTCAGAGGGGCATTATGCAGGCCTGAAACACTCCTCAAAGGGGCACTCTGTAGCCCTGAAACACTCCCCAAAGGGGCATTCTACAGACCTGAAACACTCCTCAGAGGGGCATTCTGCAGACCTGAAACACTCCTCAGAGGGGCATTCTGTAGACCTGAAACACTGCTCAGAGGGGCATTCTGTAGACCTGAAACACTCCTCAAAGGGGCATTCTGCAGACCTGAAACACTCATCAGAGGGGCATTCTGTAGACCTGAAAGACTCCTCAGAGGGGGATTCTGTAGACCTGAAACACTCCTCAAAGGGGCATTCTGTAGACCTGAAACACTCCTCAGAGGGGAATTCTGTAGACCTAAAACACTCCTCAAAGGGGCATTCTACAGACCTGAAACACTCCTCGAAGGGGCATTCTACAGACCTGAAACACTCCTCAAAGGGGCATTCTGTAGACCTGAAACACTCCTCAAAGGGGCATTCTGTAGACCTGAAACACTCCTCAGAGGGGCATTCTGTAGACCTGAAACACTCCTCAGAGGGGCATTCTGCAGACCTGAAACACTCCTCAGAGGGGCATTCTGTAGACCTGAAACACTCCTCAGAGGGGAATTCTGTAGACCTGAAACACTCCTCAGAGGGGCATTCTGTAGACCTGAAACACTCCTCAAAGAGGCATTCTACAGAACTGATACACTCCTCAAAGAGGCATTCTACAGACCTGAAACACTCCTCAAAGAGGCATTCTACAGACCTGAAACACTCCTCAGAGGGGCATTCAAGAGACCTGAAACATTCCTCAAAGACGCATTCCACAGACCGGAAACACTCCTCGAAGGGGGTTTCTACAGACCTGAAACACTCCTCAAAGGGGCATTCTACAGACCTGAAACACTCCTCGAAGGGGCATTCTACAGACCTGAAACACTCCTCAAAGGGGCATTCTGTAGACCTGAAACACTCCTCAAAGAGGCATTCTGTAGACCTGAAACACTCCTCGAAGGGGCATTCTGTAGACCTGAAACACTCCCCAAAGAGGCATTCTACAGACCTGAAACACTCCTCAGAGGGGCATACTGTAGAATTGAAACACTCCTCAGAGGGGCATTCTACAGACCTGAAACACTCCTCAGAGGGGCATTCTGTAGACCTGAAACACTCCTCAAAGAGGCATTCTACAGACCTGAAACACTCCTCAGAGGGGCATTCTGTAGACCTGAAACACTCCTCAGAGGGGCATTATGCAGACCTGAAACACTCCTCAAAGAGGCATTCTGTAGACCTGAAACACCCCTCAGAGGGGCATTCTGTAGACCTGAAACACTCCTCAGAGGGGCATTCTACAGACCTGAAACACTCCTCAGAGGGGCATTCTGTAGACCTGAAACACTCCTCAGAGGGGCATTCTGTAGACCTGAAACACTCCTCAGAGGGGCATTCTACAGACCTGAAACACTCCTCAGAGGGGCATTCTGTAGACCTGAAACACTCCTCAAAGAGGCATTCTGTAGACCTGAAACACTCCTCAGAGGGGTATTCTGTAGACCTGAAAGACTCCTCAGAGGGGCATTCTGTAGACCTGAAGCACTCCTCAGAGGGGCATTCTGTAGACCTGAAACACTCCTCAGATGGGCATTATGCAGACCAGAAACACTCCTCAAAGAGGCATTCTGTAGACCTGAAATACTCCTCAGAGGGGCATTCTGTAGACCTGAAACACTCCTCAGAGGGGCATTATGCAGACCAGAAACACTCCTCAAAGAGGCATTCTGTAGACCTGAAACACCCCTCAGAGGGGCATTCTGTAGACCTGAAACACTCCTCAAAGAGGCATTCTGTAGACCTGAAACACTCCTCAGAGGGGCATTATGCAGACCTGAAACACTCCTCAGAGGGGCATTCTGTAGACCTGAAACACTCCTCAAAGAGGCATTCTGTAGACCTGAAACACTCCTCAGAGGGGAATTCTGTAGACCTAAAACACTCCTCAAAGGGGCATTCTACAGACCTGAAACACTCCTCGAAGGGGCATTCTACAGACCTGAAACACTCCTCAAAGGGGCATTCTGTAGACCTGAAACACTCCTCAAAGAGGCATTCTGTAGACCTGAAACACTCCTCAGAGGGGCATTCTGTAGACCTGAAACACTCCTCAGAGGGGCATTATGCAGACCTGAAACACTCCTCAGAGGGGGATTCTGTAGACCTGAAACACTCCTCAAAGAGGCATTCTGTAGACCTGAAACACTCCTCAGAGGGGCATTCTGTAGACCTGAAACACTCCTCAGAGGGGCATTCTGTAGACCTGAAACACTCCTCAAAGAGGCATTCTACAGAACTGATACACTCCTCAAAGAGGCATTCTACAGACCTGAAACACTCCTCAAAGAGGCATTCTACAGACCTGAAACACTCCTCAGAGGGGCATTCAAGAGACCTGAAACATTCCTCAAAATCGCATTCCACAGACCGGAAACACTCCTCGAAGGGGGTTTCTACAGACCTGAAACACTCCTCAAAGGGGCATTCTACAGACCTGAAACACTCCTCGAAGGGGCATTCTACAGACCTGAAACACTCCTCAAAGGGGCATTCTGTAGACCTGAAACACTCCTCAAAGAGGCATTCTGTAGACCTGAAACACTCCTCAGAGGGGCATACTGTAGACCTGAAACACTCCTGAGGGACATTCTGTAGACCTGAAACACTCCCCAAAGAGGCATTCTACAGACCTGAAACCCTCCTCAGAGGGGCATACTGTAGAATTGAAACACTCCTCAGAGGGGCATTCTGTAGAACTGAAACACTCCTCAGAGGGGCATTCTGTAAACCTGAAACACTCCTCAAAGAGGCATTCTACAGACCTGAAACACTCCTCAGAGGGGCATTCTGTAGACCTGAAACACTCCTCAGAGGGGCATCATGCAGACCAGAAACACTCCTCAAAGAGGCATTCTGTAGACCTGAAACACTCCTCAGAGGGGCATTCTGTAGACCTGAAACACTCCTCAGAGGGGCATTCAAGAGACCTGAAACATTCCTCAAAGACGCATTCCACAGACCGGAAACACTCCTCGAAGGGGGTTTCTACAGACCTGAAACACTCCTCAAAGGGGCATTCTACATACCTGAAACACTCCTCGAAGGGGCATTCTACAGACCTGAAACACTCCTCAAAGGGGCATTCTGTAGACCTGAAACACTCCTCAAAGAGGCATTCTGTAGACCTGAAACACTCCTCGAAGGGACATTCTGTAGACCTGAAACACTCCCCAAAGAGGCATTCTACAGACCTGAAACCCTCCTCAGAGGGGCATACTGTAGAATTGAAACACTCCTCAGAGGGGCATTCTGTAGACCTGAAACACTCCTCAGAGGGGCATTCTGTAAACCTGAAACACTCCTCAAAGAGGCATTCTACAGACCTGAAACACTCCTCAGGGGGGCATTCTGTAGACCTGAAACACTCCTCAGAGGGGCATTATGCAGACCTGAAACACTCCTCAAAGAGGCATTCTGTAGACCTGAAACACCCCTCAGAGGGACATTCTGTAGACCTGAAACACTCCTCAGAGGGGCATTCTACAGACCTGAAACACTCCTCAGAGGGGCATTCTGTAGACCTGAAACACTCCTCAGAGGGGCATTCTGTAGACCTGAAACACTCCTCAGAGGGGCATTCTACAGACCTGAAACACTCCTCAGAGGGGCATTCTGTAGACCTGAAACACTCCTCAAAGAGGCATTCTGTAGACCTGAAACACTCCTCAGAGGGGTATTCTGTAGATCTGAAAGACTCCTCAGAGGGGCATTCTGTAGACCTGAAGCACTCCTCAGAGGGGCATTCTGTAGACCTGAAACACTCCTCAGAGGGGCATTCTGCAGACCAGAAACACTCCTCAAAGGGGCATTCTGTAGACCTGAAACACTCCTCAGAGGGGCATTCTGTAGACCTGAAACACTCCTCAGAGGGGCATTATGCAGACCAGAAACACTCCTCAAAGAGGTATTCTGTAGACCTGAAACACCCCTCAGAGGGGCATTCTGTAGACCTGAAACACTCCTCAAAGAGGCATTCTGTAGACCTGAAACACTCCTCAGAGGGGCATTATGCAGACCTGAAACACTCCTCAGAGGGGGATTCTGTAGACCTGAAACACTCCTCAAAGGGGCATTCTGTAGACCTGAAACACTCCTCAGAGGGGAATTCTGTAGACCTAAAACACTCCTCAAAGGGGCATTCTACAGACCTGAAACACTCCTCGAAGGGGCATTCTACAGACCTGAGACACTCCTCAAAGGGGCATTCTGTAGACCTGAAACACTCCTCAAAGAGGCATTCTGTAGACCTGAAACACTCCTCAGAGGGGCATTCTGTAGACCTGAAACACTCCTCAGAGGGGCATTATGCAGACCTGAAACACTCCTCAGAGGGGGATTCTGTAGACCTGAAACACTCCTCAAAGAGGCATTCTGTAGACCTGAAACACTCCTCAGAGGGGAATTCTGTAGACCTGAAACACTCCTCAGAGGGGCATTCTGTAGACCTGAAACACTCCTCAAAGAGGCATTCTACAGAACTGATACACTCCTCAAAGAGGCATTCTACAGACCTGAAACACTCCTCAAAGAGGCATTCTACAGACCTGAAACACTCCTCAGAGGGGCATTCAAGAGACCCGAAACATTCCTCAAAATCGCATTCCACAGACCGGAAACACTCCTCGAAGGGGGTTTCTACAGACCTGAAACACTCCTCAAAGGGGCATTCTACAGACCTGAAACACTCCTCGAAGGGGCATTCTACAGACCTGAAACACTCCTCAAAGGGGCATTCTGTAGACCTGAAACACTCCTCAAAGAGGCATTCTGTAGACCTGAAACACTCCTCAGAGGGGCATACTGTAGACCTGAAACACTCCTGAGGGACATTCTGTAGACCTGAAACACTCCCCAAAGAGGCATTCTACAGACCTGAAACCCTCCTCAGAGGGGCATACTGTAGAATTGAAACACTCCTCAGAGGGGCATTCTGTAGAACTGAAACACTCCTCAGAGGGGCATTCTGTAAACCTGAAACACTCCTCAAAGAGGCATTCTACAGACCTGAAACACTCCTCAGAGGGGCATTCTGTAGACCTGAAACACTCCTCAGAGGGGCATCATGCAGACCAGAAACACTCCTCAAAGAGGCATTCTGTAGACCTGAAACACTCCTCAGAGGGGCATTCTGTAGACCTGAAACACTCCTCAGAGGGGCATTATGCAGACCTGAAACACTCCTCAAAGAGGCATTCTGTAGACCTGAAACACCCCTCAGAGGGGCATTCTGTAGACCTGAAACACTCCTCAGAGGGGCATTCTACAGACCTGAAACACTCCTCAGAGGGGCATTCTGTAGACCTGAAACACTCCTCAGAGGGGCATTCTGTAGACCTGAAACACTCCTCAAAGAGGCATTCTACAGACCTGAAACACTCCTCAGAGGGGCATTCTGTAGACCTGAAACACTCCTCAGAGGGGCATTCTGTAGACCTGAAACACTCCTCAGAGGGGCATTCTGTAGACCTGAAACACTCCTCAAAGGGGCATTCTGTAGACCTGAAACACTCCTCAGAGGGGCATTCTGTAGACCTGAAACACTCCTCAGAGGGGCATTCTGTAGACCTGAAGCACTCCTCAGAGGGGCATTCTGTAGACCTGAGACACTCCTCAAAGAGGCATTCTGTTGACCTGAAACACTCCTTAGAGGGGCATTCTGTAGACCTGAAACACTCCTCAGAGGGGCATTCTGTAGACCTGAAACACTCCTCAAAGAGGCATTCTACAGACCTGTAACACTCCTCAGAGGGCCATTCTGTAGACCTGAAACACTCCTCAGAGGGGCATTCTGTAGACCTGAAACACTCCTCAGAGGGGCATTCTGTAGACCTGAAACACTCCTCAAAGAGGCATTCTACAGACCTGAAACACTCCTCAGAGGGGCATTCTGTAGACCTGAAACACTCCTCAGAGGGGCATTCTGTAGACCTGAAACACTCCTCAGAGGGGCATTCTGTAGACCTGAAACACTCCTCAAAGAGGCATTCTACAGACCTGAAACACTCCTCAGAGGGGCATTCTGTAGACCTGAAACACCCCTCAGAGTGGCATTCTGTAGACCTGAAACACTCCTCAGAGGGGCATTATGCAGGCCTGAAACACTCCTCAGAGGGGCATTCTGTAGACCTGAAACACTCCTCAGAGGGGCACTCTGTAGACCTGAAACACTCCTCAGAGGGGCATTCTGCAGTCCTGAAACACTCCTCAGAGGGGCATTCTGTAGACCTGAAACACTCCTCAGAGAGGCATTCTGTAGACCTGAAACACTCCTCAGAGGGGCATTCTGTAGACCTGAAACACTCCTCAGAGGGGCATTATGTAGACCTGAAGCACTCCTCAAAGAGGCATTCTACAGACATGAAGAACTCCTCAGAGGGGCATTCTGTAGACCTGAAACACTCCTCAGAGGGGCATTCTGTAGACCTGAAACACTCCTCAGAGGGGCATTCTGTAGACCTGAAACACTCCTCAGATGGGCATTCTGTAGACCTGAAACACCCCTCAGAGTGGCATTCTGTAGACCTGAAACACTCCTCAGAGGGGCATTCTACAGACCAGAATCACTCCTCAGAGGGGCATACTGTAGACCTGAAACACTCCTGAGGGACATTCTGTAGACCTGAAACACTCCTCAGAGGGGCATTCTGTAGACCTGAAACACTCCTCAGATGGGCATTATGCAGACCAGAAACACTCCTCAAAGAGGCATTCTGTAGACCTGAAATACTCCTCAGAGGGGCATTCTGTAGACCTGAAACACTCCTCAGAGGGGCATTATGCAGACCAGAAACACTCCTCAAAGAGGTATTCTGTAGACCTGAAACACCCCTCAGAGGGGCATTCTGTAGACCTGAAACACTCCTCAAAGAGGCATTCTGTAGACCTGAAACATTCCTCAGAGGGGCATTATGCAGACCTGAAACACTCCTCAGAGGGGGATTCTGTAGACCTGAAACACTCCTCAAAGAGGCATTCTGTAGACCTGAAACACTCCTCAGAGGGGAATTCTGTAGACCTAAAACACTCCTCAAAGGGGCATTCTCCAGACCTGAAACACTCCTCGAAGGGGCATTCTACAGACCTGAGACACTCCTCAAAGGGGCATTCTGTAGACCTGAAACACTCCTCAAAGAGGCATTCTGTAGACCTGAAACACTCCTCAGAGGGGCATACTGTAGACCTGAAACACTCCTCAGAGGGGCATTCTGCAGACCTGAAACACTCCTCAGAGGGGCATTCTGTAGACCTGAAACACTCCTCAAAGAGGCATTCTGTAGACCTGAAACACTCCTCAGAGGGGAATTCTGTAGACCTGAAACACTCCTCAGAGGGGCATTCTGTAGACCTGAAACACTCCTCAAAGAGGCATTCTACAGAACTGATACACTCCTCAAAGAGGCATTCTACAGACCTGAAACACTCCTCAAAGAGGCATTCTACAGACCTGAAACACTCCTCAGAGGGGCATTCAAGAGACCTGAAACATTCCTCAAAATCGCATTCCACAGACCGGAAACACTCCTCGAAGGGGGTTTCTACAGACCTGAAACACTCTCAAAGGGGCATTCTACAGACCTGAAACACTCCTCGAAGGGGCATTCTACAGACCTGAAACACTCCTCAAAGGGGCATTCTGTAGACCTGAAACACTCCTCAAAGAGGCATTCTGTAGACCTGAAACACTCCTCAGAGGGGCATACTGTAGACCTGAAACACTCCTGAGGGACATTCTGTAGACCTGAAACACTCCCCAAAGAGGCATTCTACAGACCTGAAACCCTCCTCAGAGGGGCATACTGTAGAATTGAAACACTCCTCAGAGGGGCATTCTGTAGAACTGAAACACTCCTCAGAGGGGCATTCTGTAGACCTGAAACACTCCTCAAAGAGGCATTCTACAGACCTGAAACACTCCTCAGAGGGGCATTCTGTAGACCTGAAACACTCCTCAGAGGGGCATCATGCAGACCAGAAACACTCCTCACAGGGGCATTCTGTAGACCTGAAACACTCCTCAGAGGGGCATTCTGTAGACCTGAAACACTCCTCAGAGGGGCATTATGCAGACCTGAAACACTCCTCAAAGAGGCATTCTGTAGACCTGAAACACCCCTCAGAGGGGCATTCTGTAGACCTGAAACACTCCTCAGAGGGGCATTCTACAGACCTGAAACACTCCTCAGAGGGGCATTCTGTAGACCTGAAACACTCCTCAGAGGGGCATTCTGTAGACCTGAAACACTCCTCAAAGAGGCATTCTACAGACCTGAAACACTCCTCAGAGGGGCATTCTGTAGACCTGAAACACTCCTCAGAGGGGCATTCTGTAGACCTGAAACACTCCTCAGAGGGGCATTCTGTAGACCTGAAACACTCCTCAAAGAGGCATTCTACAGACCTGAAACACTCCTCAGAGGGGCATTCTGTAGACCTGAAACACTCCTCAGATGGGCATTCTGTAGACCTGAAGCACTCCTCAGAGGGGCATTCTGTAGACCTGAGACACTCCTCAAAGAGGCATTCTGTTGACCTGAAACACTCCTCAGAGGGGCATTCTGTAGACCTGAAACACTCCTCAGAGGGGCATTCTGTAGACCTGAAACACTCCTCAAAGAGGCATTCTACAGACCTGAAACACTCCTCAGAGGGCCATTCTGTAGACCTGAAACACTCCTCAGAGGGGCATTCTGTAGACCTGAAACACTCCTCAGAGGGGCATTCTGTAGACCTGAAACACTCCTCAAAGGGGCATTCTACAGACCTGAAACACTCCTCAGAGGGGCATTCTGTAGACCTGAAACACTCCTCAGAGGGGCATTCTGTAGACCTGAAACACTCCTCAGAGGGGCATTCTGTAGACCTGAAACACTCCTCAAAGAGGCATTCTACAGACCTGAAACACTCCTCAGAGGGGCATTCTGTAGACCTGAAACACCCCTCAGAGTGGCATTCTGTAGACCTGAAACACTCCTCAGAGGGGCATTATGCAGGCCTGAAACACTCCTCAGAGGGGCATTCTGTAGACCTGAAACACTCCTCAGAGGGGCACTCTGTAGACCTGAAACACTCCTCAGAGGGGCATTCTACAGTCCTGAAACACTCCTCAGAGGGGCATTCTGTAGACCTGAAACACTCCTCAAATAAGCATTCTGTAGACCTGAAACACTCCTCAGAGGGGCATTCTGTAGACCTGAAACACTCCTCAGATGGGCATTATGCAGACCTGAAGCACTCCCCAAAGAGGCATTCTACAGACATGAAGAACTCCTCAGAGGGGCATTCTGTAGACCTGAAACACTCCTCAGAGGGGCATTCTGTAGAGCTGAAACACTCCCCAAAGAGGCATTCTACAGACCTGAAACACTCATCAGAGGGGCATTCTGTAGACCTGAAACACTCCTCAAAGAGGCATTCTGTTGACCTGAAACACTCCTCAGAGGGGCATTCTGTAGACCTGAAACACTCCTCAGAGGGGCATTCCGTAGAGCTGAAACACTCCCCAAAGAGGCATTCTACAGACCTGAAACACTCATCAGAGGGGCATTCTGTAGACCTGAAAAACTCCTCAGAGGGGCATTCTGTAGACCTGAAACACTCCTCAGAGGGGCATTCTGTAGACCTGAAACACTCCTCAGAGGGGCATTCTGTAGACCTGAAACACTCCTCAGATGGGCATTCTGTAGACCTGAAGCACTCCTCAGAGGGGCATTCTGTAGACCTGAGACACTCCTCAAAGAGGCATTCTGTAGACCTGAAACACTCCTCAGAGGGGCATTCTGTAGACCTGAAACACTCCTCAGAGGGGCATTCTGTAGACCTGAAACACTCCTCAGATGGGCATTCTGTAGACCTGAAACACCCCTCAGAGTGGCATTCTGTAGACCTGAAACACTCCTCAGAGGGGCATTCTACAGACCAGAAACACTCCTCAGAGGGGCATACTGTAGACCTGAAACACTCCTGAGGGACATTCTGTAGACCTGAAACACTCCTCAGAGGGGCATTCTGTAGACCTGAAACACTCCTCAGAGGGGCATTATGCAGGCCTGAAACACTCCTCAAAGGGGCACTCTGTAGCCCTGAAACACTCCCCAAAGAGGCATTTTACAGACCTGAAACACTCCTCAGAGGGGCATTCTGTAGACCTGAAACACTCCTCAGAGGGGCATTCTGTAGACCTGAAACACTGCTCAGAGGGGCATTCTGTAAACCTGAAACACTCCTCAAAGAGGCATTCTACAGACCTGAAACACTCCTCAGAGGGGCATTCTGTAGACCTGAAAGACTCCTCAGAGGGGCATTCTGTAGACCTGAAGCACTCCTCAGAGGGGCATTCTGTAGACCTGAAACACTCCTCAGAGGGGCATTATGCAGACCAGAAACACTCCTCAAAGAGGCATTCTGTAGACCTGAAATACTCCTCAGAGGGGCATTCTGTAGACCTGAAACACTCCTCAGAGGGGCATTATGCAGACCAGAAACACTCCTCAAAGAGGCATTCTGTAGACCTGAAACACCCCTCAGAGGGGCATTCTGTAGACCTGAAACACTCCTCAAAGAGGCATTCTGTAGACCTGAAACACTCATCAGAGGGGCATTATGCAGACCTGAAACACTCCTCAGAGGGGGATTCTGTAGACCTGAAACACTCCTCAAAGAGGCATTCTGTAGACCTGAAACACTCCTCAGAGGGGAATTCTGTAGACCTAAAACACTCCTCAAAGGGGCATTCTACAGACCTGAAACACTCCTCGAAGGACATTCTGTAGACCTGAAACACTCCTCAGAGGGGCATACTGTAGACCTGAAACACTCCTCAGAGGGGCATTATGCAGACCTGAAACACTCCTCAAAGAGGCATTCTGTAGACCTGAAACACTCCTCAGAGGGGAATTCTGTAGACCTGAAACACTCCTCAGAGGGGCATTCTGTAGACCTGAAACACTCCTCAAAGAGGCATTCTACAGAACTGATACACTCCTCAAAGAGGCATTCTACAGACCTGAAACACTCCTCAAAGAGGCATTCTACAGACCTGAAACACTCCTCAGAGGGGCATTCAAGAGACCTGAAACATTCCTCAAAGACGCATTCCACAGACCGGAAACACTCCTCGAAGGGGGTTTCTACAGACCTGAAACACTCCTCAAAGGGGCATTCTACAGACCTGAAACACTCCTCGAAGGGGCATTCTACAGACCTGAAACACTCCTCAAAGGGGCATTCTGTAGACCTGAAACACTCCTCAAAGGGGCATTCTGTAGACCTGAAACACTCCTCAGAGGGGCATACTGTAGACCTGAAACACTCCTGAGGGACATTCTGTAGACCTGAAACACTCCCCAAAGAGGCATTCTACAGACCTGAAACCCTCCTCAGAGGGGCATACTGTAGAATTGAAACACTCCTCAGAGGGGCATTCTGTAGACCTGAAACACTCCTCAGAGGGGCATTCTGTAAACCTGAAACACTCCTCAAAGAGGCATTCTACAGAACTGATACACTCCTCAAAGAGGCATTCTACAGACCTGAAACACTCCTCAAAGAGGCATTCTGTAGACCTGAAACACTCCTCAGAGGGGCATTCAAGAGACCTGAAACATTCCTCAAAGACGCATTCCACAGACCGGAAACACTCCTCGAAGGGGGTTTCTACAGACCTGAAACACTCCTCAAAGGGGCATTCTACAGACCTGAAACACTCCTCGAAGGGGCATTCTACAGACCTGAAACACTCCTCAAAGGGGCATTCTGTAGACCTGAAACAATCCTCAAAGAGGCATTCTGTAGACCTGAAATACTCCTCAGAGGGGCATTCTGTAGACCTGAAACACTCCTCAGAGGGGCATTATGCAGACCAGAAACACTCCTCAAAAAGGCATTCTGTAGACCTGAAATACTCCTCAGAGGGGCATTCTGTAGACCTGAAACACTCCTCAGAGGGGCATTATGCAGACCAGAAACACTCCTCAAAGAGGCATTCTGTAGACCTGAAACACCCCTCAGAGGGGCATTCTGTAGACCTGAAACACTCCTCAAAGAGGCATTCTGTAGACCTGAAACACTCATCAGAAGGGCATTATGCAGACCTGAAACACTCCTCAAAGAGGCATTCTACAGAACTGATACACTCCTCAAAGAGGCATTCTACAGACCTGAAACACTCCTCAAAGAGGCATTCTGTAGACCTGAAACACTCCTCAGAGGGGAATTCTGTAGACCTGAAACACTCCTCAGAGGGGCATTCTGTAGACCTGAAACACTCCTCAAAGAGGCATTCTACAGAACTGATACACTCCTCAAAGAGGCATTCTACAGACCTGAAACACTCCTCAAAGAGGCATTCTACAGACCTGAAACACTCCTCAGAGGGGCATTCAAGAGACCTGAAACATTCCTCAAAGACGCATTCCACAGACCGGAAACACTCCTCGAAGGGGGTTTCTACAGACCTGAAACACTCCTCAAAGGGGCATTCTACAGACCTGAAACACTCCTCCAAGGGGCATTCTACAGACCTGAAACACTCCTCAAAGGGGCATTCTGTAGACCTGAAACACTCCTCAAAGAGGCATTCTGTAGACCTGAAATACTCCTCAGAGGGGCATTCTGTAGACCTGAAACACTCCTCAGAGGGGCATTATGCAGACCAGAAACACTCCTCAAAAAGGCATTCTGTAGACCTGAAATACTCCTCAGAGGGGCATTCTGTTGACCTGAAACACTCCTCAGAGGGGCATTATGCAGACCAGAAACACTCCTCAAAGAGGCATTCTGTAGACCTGAAACACCACTCAGAGTGGCATTCTGTAGACCTGAAACACTCCTCAGAGGGGCATTCTACAGACCAGAAACACTCCTCAGAGGGGCATACTGTAGACCTGAAACACTCCTGAGGGACATTCTGTAGACCTGAAACACTCCTCAGAGGGGCATTCTGTAGACCTGAAACACTCCTCAGAGGGGCATTATGCAGGCCTGAAACACTCCTCAAAGGGGCACTCTGTAGCCCTGAAACACTCCCCAAAGAGGCATTCTACAGACCTGAAACACTCCTCAGAGGGGTATTCTGTAGATCTGAAAGACTCCTCAGAGGGGCATTCGTTAGACCTGAAGCAATCCTCAGAGGGGCATTCTGTAGACCTGAAACACTCCTCAGATGGGCATTATGCAGACCAGAAACACTCCTCAAAGAGGCATTCTGTAGACCTGAAATACTCCTCAGAGGGGCATTCTGTAGACCTGAAACACTCCTCAGAGGGGCATTATGCAGACCAGAAACACTCCTCAAAGAGGCATTCTGTAGACCTGAAACACTCCTCAGAGGGGCATTCTGTAGACCTGAAACACTCCTCAAAGAGGCATTCTGTAGACCTGAAACACTCATCAGAGGGGCATTATGCAGACCTGAAACACTCCTCAGAGGGGGATTCTGTAGACCTGAAACACTCCTCAAAGAGGCATTCTGTAGACCTGAAACACTCCTCAGAGGGGAATTCTGTAGACCTAAAACACTCCTCAAAGGGGCATTCTACAGACCTGAAACACTCCTCGAAGGGGCATTCTACAGACCTGAAACACTCCTCAAAGGGGCATTCTGTAGACCTGAAACACTCCTCAAAGAGGCATTCTGTAGACCTGAAACACTCCTCAGAGGGGCATACTGTAGACTTGAAACACTCCTCAGAGGGGGATTCTGTAGACCTGAAACACTCCTCAAAGAGGCATTCTGTAGACCTGAAACACTCCTCAGAGGGGAATTCTGTAGACCTGAAACACTCCTCAGAGGGGCATTCTGTAGACCTGAAACACTCCTCAAAGAGGCATTCTACAGAACAAAAACACTCCTCAAAGAGGCATTCTACAGACCTGAAACACTCCTCAAAGAGGCATTCTACAGACCTGAAACACTCCTCAGAGGGGCATTCAAGAGACCTGAAACATTCCTCAAAGACGCATTCCACAGACCGGAAACACTCCTCGAAGGGGGTTTCTACAGACCTGAAACACTCCTCAAAGGGGCATTCTACATACCTGAAACACTCCTCGAAGGGGCATTCTACAGACCTGAAACACTCCTCAAAGGGGCATTCTGTAGACCTGAAACACTCCTCAAAGAGGCATTCTGTAGACCTGAAACACTCCTCGAAGGGACATTCTGTAGACCTGAAACACTCCCCAAAGAGGCATTCTACAGACCTGAAACCCTCATCAGAGGGGCATACTGTACAATTGAAACACTCCTCAGAGGGGCATTCTGTAGACCTGAAACACGCCTCAGAGGGGCATTCTGTAAACCTGAAACACTCCTCAAAGAGGCATTCTACAGACCTGAAACACTCCTCAGGGGGGCATTCTGTAGACCTGAAACACTCCTCAGAGGGGCATTATGCAGACCTGAAACACTCCTAAAAGAGGCATTCTGTAGACCTGAAACACCCCTCAGAGGGGCATTCTGTAGACCTGAAACACTCCTCAGATGGGCATTATGCAGACCTGAAGCACTCCCCAAAGAGGCATTCTACAGACATGAAGAACTCCTCAGAGGGGCATTCTGTAGACCTGAAACACTCCTCAGAGGGGCATTCTGTAGAGCTGAAACACTCCCCAAAGAGGCATTCTACAGACCTGAAACACTCATCAGAGGGGCATTCTGTAGACCTGAAACACTCCTCAAAGAGGCATTCTGTTGACCTGAAACACTCCTCAGAGGGGCATTCTGTAGACCTGAAACACTCCTCAGAGGGGCATTCCGTAGAGCTGAAACACTCCCCAAAGAGGCATTCTACAGACCTGAAACACTCATCAGAGGGGCATTCTGTAGACCTGAAAAACTCCTCAGAGGGGCATTCTGTAGACCTGAAACACTCCTCAGAGGGGCATTCTGTAGACCTGAAACACTCCTCAGAGGGGCATTCTGTAGACCTGAAACACTCCTCAGATGGGCATTCTGTAGACCTGAAGCACTCCTCAGAGGGGCATTCTGTAGACCTGAGACACTCCTCAAAGAGGCATTCTGTAGACCTGAAACACTCCTCAGAGGGGCATTCTGTAGACCTGAAACACTCCTCAGAGGGGCATTCTGTAGACCTGAAACACTCCTCAGATGGGCATTCTGTAGACCTGAAACACCCCTCAGAGTGGCATTCTGTAGACCTGAAACACTCCTCAGAGGGGCATTCTACAGACCAGAATCACTCCTCAGAGGGGCATACTGTAGACCTGAAACACTCCTGAGGGACATTCTGTAGACCTGAAACACTCCTCAGAGGGGCATTCTGTAGACCTGAAACACTCCTCAGAGGGGCATTATGCAGGCCTGAAACACTCCTCAAAGGGGCACTCTGTAGCCCTGAAACACTCCCCAAAGAGGCATTTTACAGACCTGAAACACTCCTCAGAGGGGCATTCTGTAGACCTGAAACACTCCTCAGAGGGGCATTCTGTAGACCTGAAACACTGCTCAGAGGGGCATTCTGTAAACCTGAAACACTCCTCAAAGAGGCATTCTACAGACCTGAAACACTCCTCAGAGGGGTATTCTGTAGATCTGAAAGACTCCTGAGAGGGGCATTCTGTAGACCTGAAGCACTCCTCAGAGGGGCATTCTGTAGACCTGAAACACTCCTCAGAGGGGCATTATGCAGACCAGAAACACTCCTCAAAGAGGCATTCTGTAGACCTGAAATACTCCTCAGAGGGGCATTCTGTAGACCTGAAACACTCCTCAGAGGGGCATTATGCAGACCTGAAACACTCCTCAAAGAGGCATTCTGTAGACCTGAAACACCCCTCAGAGGGGCATTCTGTAGACCTGAAACACTCCTCAAAGAGGCATTCTGTAGACCTGAAACACTCATCAGAGGGGCATTATGCAGACCTGAAACACTCCTCAGAGGGGGATTCTGTAGACCTGAAACACTCCTCAAAGAGGCATTCTGTAGACCTGAAACACTCCTCAGAGGGGAATTCTGTAGACCTGAGACACTCCTTAAAGAGGCATTCTGTTGACCTGAAACACTCCTCAGAGGGGCATTCTGTAGACCTGAAACACTCCTCAGAGGGGCATTCTGTAGAGCTGAAACACTCCCCAAAGAGGCATTCTACAGACCTGAAACACTCATCAGAGGGGCATTCTGTAGACCTGAAACACTCCTCAGAGGGGCATTCTGTAGACCTGAAACACTCCTCAGAGGGGCATTCTGTAGACCTGAAACACTCCTCAGAGGGGCATTCTGTAGACCTGAAACACTCCTCAGATGGGCATTCTGTAGACCTGAAGCACTCCTCAGAGGGGCATTCTGTAGACCTGAGACACTCCTCAAAGAGGCATTCTGTTGACCTGAAACACTCCTCAGAGGGGCATTCTGTAGACCTGAAACACTCCTCAGAGGGGCATTCTGTAGACCTGAAAACCTCCTCAGAGGGGCATTATGCAGACCTGAAACACTCCTCAAAGAGGCATTCTGTAGACCTGAAACACCCCTCAGAGGGGCATTCTGTAGACCTGAAACACTCCTCAGAGGGGCATTCTACAGACCTGAAACACTCCTCTGAGGGGCATTCTGTAGACCTGAAACACTCCTCAGAGGGGCATTCTGTAGACCTGAAACACTCCTCAGAGGGGCATTCTACAGACCTGAAACACTCCTCAGAGGGACATTCTGTAGACCTGAAACACTCCTCAGAGAGGCATTCTGTAGACCTGAATCACTCCTCAGAGGGGCATTATGCAGACCTGAAACACTCCTCAGAGGGGCATTCTGTAGACCTGAAACACTCCTCAAAGAGGCATTCTGTAGACCTGAAACACTCCTCAGAGGGGCATTCTGTAGACCTGAAACACTCCTCAGAGGGGCATTCTGTAGACCTGAAACACTCCTCAAAGAGGCATTCTACAGACCTGAAACACTCCTCAGAGGGGCATTCTGTAGACCTGAAACACTCCTCAGAGGGGCATTCTGTAGACCTGAAACACTCCTCAGAGGGGCATTCTGTAGACCTGAAACACTCCTCAAAGAGGCATTCTACAGACCTGAAACACTCCTCAGAGGGGCATTCTGTAGACCTGAAACACCCCTCAGAGGGGCATTCTGTAGACCTGAAACACTCCTCAGAGGGGCACTCTGTAGACCTGAAACACTCCTCAGAGGGGCATTCTACAGTCCTGAAACACTCCTCAGAGGGGCATTCTGTAGACCTGAAACACTCCTCAAATAGGCATTCTGTAGACCTGAAAAACTCCTCAGAAGGGCATTCTGTAGACCTGAAACACTCCTCAGATGGGCATTATGCAGACCTGAAGTACTCCCCAAAGAGGCATTCTACAGACCTGAAACACTCCTCAGAGGGGCATTCTGTAGACCTGAAACACTCCTCAGAGGGGCATTCTGTAGAGCTGAAACACTCCCCAAAGAGGCATTCTACAGACCTGAAACACTCATCAGAGGGGAATTCTGTAGACCTGAAACACTCCTCAGAGGGGCATTCTGTAGACCTTAAGCACAACTCAGAGGGGCATTCTGTAGACCTGAGACACTCCTTAAAGAGGCATTCTGTTGACCTGAAACACTCATCAGAGGGGCATTCTGTAGACCTGAAACACTCCTCAGAGGGGCATTCTGTAGACCTGAAACACTCCTCAGAGGGGCATTCTGTAGACCTGAAACACTCCTCAGAGGGGCATTCTGTAGACCTGAAACACTCCTCAGAGGGGCATTCTGTAGACCTGAAACACTCCTCAGAGGGGCATTCTGCAGACCTGAAACACTCCTCAGAGGGGCATTCTGTAGACCTGAAACACTCCTCAGAGGGGCATTCTGTAGACCTGAAACACTCCTCAGAGAGGCATTCTACAGACCTGAAACACTCCTCAGAGGGCCATTCTGTAGACCTGAAACACTCCTCAGAGGGGCATTCTGTAGACCTGAAACACTCCTCAGAGGGGCATATGCAGGCCCGAAACACTCCTCAGAGGGGCATTCTGTAGACCTGAAACACTCCTCAGAGGGGCATTCTGTAGACCTGAAACACTCCTCAGAGGGGCATTCTGCAGACCTGAAACACTCCTCAGAGGGGCATTCTACAGACCTGAAACACTCCTCAGAGGGGCATTCTGTAGACCTGAAACACTCCTCAGAGGGGCATTCTGTAGACCTGAAACACTCCTCAGAGGGGCATTATGCAGGCCTGAAACACTCCTCAGAGGGGCATTCTGTAGACCTGAAACACTCCTCAGAGGGGCATTCTGTAGACCTGAAACACTCCTCAGAGGGGCATTCGGTAGACCTGAAACACTCCTCAGAGGGGCATTCGGTAGACCTGAAACACTCCTCAGAGGGGCATTATGCAGGCCTGAAACACTCCTCAAAGAGGCATTCTGTAGACCTGAAACACTCCTCAGAGGGGCATTCTACAGACCTGAAACACTCCTCAAAGAGGCATTCTGTAGACCTGAAACACTCTTCAGAGGGGCATTCTGTAGACCTGAAACACTCCTCAGAGGGGCATTCTACAGACCTGAAACACTCCTCAGAGGGGCATTCTGTAGACCTGAAACACTCCTCAGAGGGGCATTCTACAGACCTTAAACACTCCTGAGAGGGGCATTCTGTAGACCTGAAACACTCCTCAGAGGGGCATTCTGTAGACCTGAAACACTCCTCAGAGGGGCATTCTGTAGACCTGAAACACTCCTCAAAGGGGCATTCTACAGACCTGAAACACTCCTCAGAGGGGCATTCTGTAGACCTGAAACACACCTCAGAGGGGCATTCTGTAGACCTGAAACACTCCTCAAAGGGGCATTCTACAGAACTGAAACACTCCTCAAAGAGGCATTCTACAGACCTGAAACACTCCTCAGAGGGGCATTCTGCAGACCTGAAACACTCCTCAGAGGGGCATTCAAGAGACCTGAAACATTCCTCAAAGGCGCATTCTGCAGACCGGAAACACTCCTCAGAGGGGCATTCTGCAGACCTGAAACACTCCTCAGAGGGGCATTCTACAGACCTGAAACACTCCTCGAAGGGGCATTCTACAGACCTGAAACACTCCTCAGAGGGGCATTCTGTAGACCTGAAACACTCCTCAGAGAGGCATTCTGTAGACCTGAAACACTCCTCAGAGGGGCATTCTGTAGACCTGAAACACTCCTGAGGGACATTCTGTAGACCTGAAACACTCCTCAGAGGGGCATTCTGTAGACCTGAAACACTCCTCAGAGGGGCATTCTGCAGGCCTGAAACACTCATCAAAGGGGCAGTCTGTAGACCTGAAACACTCCCCAAAGAGGCATTCTACAGACCTGAAACACTCCTCAGAGGGGCATTCTGTAGACCTGAAACACTCCTCAGAGGGGCATTCTGTAGACCTGAAACACTCCTCAGAGGGGCATTCTGTAGACCTGAAACACTACTCAGAGAGGCATTCTACAGACCTGAAACACTCCTCAGAGGGGCATTCTGTAGACCTGAAACACTCCTCAGAGGGGCATTCTGTAGACCTGAAACACTCCTCAGAGGGGCATTATGCAGACCTGAAACACTCCTCAAAGAGGCATTCTGTAGACCTGAAACACCCCTCAGAGGGGCATTCTGTAGACCTGAAACACTCCTCAGAGTGGCATTCTGCAGACCTGAAACACTCCTCAGAGGGGCATACTGTAGACCTGAAACACTCCTCAGAGGGGCATTCTGTAGACCTGAAACACTCCTCAGAGGGGCATTCTGTAGACGTGAAACACTCCTCAGAGGGGCATTATGCAGGCCTGAAACACTCCTCAGAGGGGCATTCTGTAGACCTGAAACACTCCCCAAAGGGGCATTCTACAGACCTGAAACACTCCTCAGAGGGGCATTCTGTAGACCTGAAACACTCCTCAGAGGGGCATTCTGTAGACCTGAAACACTCCTCAGAGGGGCATTCTGCAGACCAGAAACACTCCTCAAAGAGGCATTCTGTAGACCTGAAATACTCCTCAGAGGGGCATTCTGTAGACCTGAAACACTCCTCAGAGGGGCATTCTGTAGACCTGAAACACTCCTCAGAGGGGCATTCTGTAGACCTGAAACACTCCTCAGAGGGGCATTCTGTAGACCTGAAACACTCCTCAGAGGGGCATTCTGTAGACCTGAAACACTCCTCAGAGGGGCATTCTGTAGACCTGAAACACTCCTCAGAGGGGCATTCTGCAGACCTGAAACACTCCTCAGAGGGGCATTCTGTAGACCTGAAACACTCCTCAGAGGGGCATTCTGTAGACCTGAAACACTCCTCAGAGGGGCATTCTGCAGACCTGAAACACTCCTCAGAGGGGCATTCTGTAGACCTGAAACACTCCTCAGAGGGGCATTCTGTAGACCTGAAACACTCCTCAGAGGGGCATTCTACAGACCTGAAACACTCCTCAGAGGGGCATTCTGTAGACCTGAAACACTCCTCAGAGGGGCATTCTGTAGACCTGAAACACTCCTCAGAGGGGCATTATGCAGGCCTGAAACACTCCTCAGAGGGGCATTCTGTAGACCTGAAACACTCCTCAGAGGGGCATTCTGTAGACCTGAAACACTCCTCAGAGGGGCATTCGGTAGACCTGAAACACTCCTCAGAGGGGCATTCGGTAGACCTGAAACACTCCTCAGAGGGGCATTCTGCAGGCCTGAAACACTCCTCAAAGGGGCATTCTGTAGACCTGAAACACTCCTCAGAGGGGCATTCTGCAGACCTGAAACACTCCTCAGAGGGGCATTCTGTAGACCTGAAACACTCCTCAGAGGGGCATTCTGTAGACCTGAAACACTCCTCAGAGGGGCATTCTACAGACCTGAAACATTCCTCAAAGACGCATTCCACAGACCGGAAACACTCCTCAAAGGGGCATTCTGCAGACCTGAAACACTCCTCAGAGGGGCATTCTGCAGACCTGAAACACTCCTCAGAAGGGGCATTCTGCAGACCTGAAACACTCCTCAAAGGGGCATTCTGTAGACCTGAAACACTCCTCAGAGGGGCATTCTGTAGACCTGAAACACTCCTCAGAGGGGCATTCTGTAGACCTGAAACACTCCTCAGAGGGGCATTCTGTAGACCTGAAACACTCCTCAGAGGGGCATTATGCAGGCCTGAAACACTCCTCAGAGGGGCAGTCTGTAGACCTGAAACACTCCTCAGAGGGGCATTCTACAGACCTGAAACACTCCTCAGAGGGGCATTCTGTAGACCTGAAACACTCCTCAGAGGGGCATTCTGTAGACCTGAAACACTCCTCAGAGGGGCATTCTGTAGACCTGAAACACTCCTCAAAGAGGCATTCTGCAGACCTGAAACACTCCTCAGAGGGGCATTCTGTAGACCTGAAACACTCCTCAGAGGGGCATTCTGTAGACCTGAAACACTCCTCAGAGGGGCATTCTGCAGACCTGAAACACTCCTCAAAGGGGCATTCTGCAGACCTGAAACACTCCTCAGAGGGGCATTCTGTAGACCTGAAACACTCCTCAGAGGGGCATTCTGCAGACCAGAAACACTCCTCAGAGGGGCATACTGTAGACCTGAAACACTCCTCAGAGGGGCATTCTGTAGACCTGAAACACTCCTCAGAGGGGCATTCTGTAGACCTGAAACACTCCTCAGAGGGGCATTATGCAGACCAGAAACACTCCTCAAAGAGGCATTCTGTAGACCTGAAACACTCCCCAAAGAGGCATTCTACAGACCTGAAACACTCCTCAGAGGGGCATACTGTAGACCTGAAACACTCCTCAGAGGGGCATTCTGTAGACCTGAAACACTCCTCAGAGGGGCATTCTGTAGACCTGAAGCACTCCTCAGAGGGGCATTCTGTAGACCTGAAAGACTCCTCAGAGGGGCATTATGCAGACCAGAAACACTCCTCAAAGAGGCATTCTGTAGACCTGAAATACTCCTCAGAGGGGCATTCTGTAGACCTGAAACACTCCTCAAAGAGGCAATCTACAGACCTGAAACACTCCTCAGAGGGGCATTCTGTAGACCTGAAACACTCCTCAGAGGGGCATTCTGTAGACCTGAAACACTCCTCAGAGGGGCATTATGCAGGCCTGAAACACTCCTCAGAGGGGCATTCTGCAGACCTGAAACACTCCTCAGAGGGGCATTCTGTAGACCTGAAACACTCCTCAGAGGGGCATTCTACAGACCTGAAACACTCCTGAGAGGGGCATTCTGTAGACCTGAAACACTCCTCAGAGGGGCATTCTGTAGACCTGAAACACTCCTCAGAGGGGCATTCTGTAGACCTGAAACACTCCTCAGAGGGGCATTCTGTAGACCTGAAACACTCCTCAGAGAGGCATTCTACAGACCTGAAACACTCCTCAGAGGGGCATTCTGTAGACCTGAAACACCCCTCAGAGGGGCATTCTGTAGACCTGAAACACTCCTCAGAGGGGCATTCTGCAGAACTGATACACTCCTCAGAGAGGCATTCTACAGACCTGAAACACTCCTCACAGAGGCATTCTACAGACCTGAAACACTCCTCAGAGGGGCATTCAACAGACCTGAAACATTCCTCAAAGACGCATTCCACAGACCGGAAACACTCCTCAAAGGGGCATTCTACAGACCTGAAACACTCCTCAGAGGGGCATTCTGCAGACCTGAAACACTCCTCAGAAGGGGCATTCTACAGACCTGAAACACTCCTCAAAGGGGCATTCTGTAGACCTGAAACACTCCTCAAAGAGGCATTCTGTAGACCTGAAACACTCCTCAGAGGGGCATTCTGTAGACCTGAAACACTCCTAGAGGGACATTCTGTAGACCTGAAACACTCCTCAGAGGGGCATTCTGTAGACCTGAAACACTCCTCAGAGGGGCATTATGCAGGCCTGAAACACTCATCAGAGGGGCAGTCTGTAGACCTGAAACACTCCCCAAAGAGGCATTCTACAGACCTGAAACACTCCTCAGAGGGGCATACTGTAGACCTGAAACACTCCTCAGAGGGGGATTCTGTAGACCTGAAACACTCCTCAGAGGGGCATTCTGTAGACCTGAAACACTACTCAGAGAGGCATTCTACAGACCTGAAACACTCCTCAGAGGGGCATTCTGTAGACCTGAAACACTCCTCAGAGGGGCATTCTGTAGACCTGAAACACTCCTCAGAGGGGCATTATGCAGACCTGAAACACTCCTCAAAGAGGCATTCTGTAGACCTGAAACACTCCTCAGAGGGGCATTCTGTAGACCTGAAACACTCCTCAGAGTGGCATTCTACAGACCAGAAACACTCCTCAGAGGGGCATACTGTAGACCTGAAACACTCCTCAGAGGGGCATTCTGTAGACCTGAAACACTCCTCAGAGGGGCATTCTGTAGACCTGAAACACTCCTCAGAGGGGCATTATGCAGGCCTGAAACACTCCTCAGAGGGGCATTCTGTAGACCTGAAACACTCCTCAAAGGGGCATTCTGCAGACCTGAAACACTCCTCAGAGGGGCATACTGTAGACCTGAAACACTCCTCAGAGGGGCATTCTGTAGACCTGAAACACTCCTCAGAGGGGCATTCTGTAGACCTGAAACACTCCTCAGAGAGGCATTCTGCAGACCTGAAACACTCCTCAGAGGGGCATTCTGTAGACCTGAAACACTCCTCAGAGGGGCATTCTGTAGACCTGAAGCACTCCTCAGAGGGGCATTCTGTAGACCTGAAACACTCCTCAGAGGGGCATTATGTAGACCTGAAACACTCCTCAGAGGGGCATTCTGTAGACCTGAAATACTCCTCAGAGGGGCATTCTGTAGACCTGAAACACTCCTCAGAGGGGCATTATGCAGACCTGAAACACTCCTCAGAGAGGCATTCTGTAGACCTGAAACACTCCTCAGAGGGGCATTCTGTAGACCTGAAACACTCCTCAGAGGGGCATTCTGCAGACCTGAAACACTCCTCAGAGGGGCATTCTGCAGACCTGAAACACTCCTCAGAGGGGCATTCTGTAGACCTGAAACACTCCTCAGAGGGGCATTCGGTAGACCTGAAACACTCCTCAGAGGGGCATTATGCAGGCCTGAAACACTCATCAGAGGGGCATTCTGTAGACCTGAAACACTCCTCAGAGGGGCAATCTGCAGACCTGAAACACTCCTCAGAGGGGCATTCTGTAGACCTGAAACACTCCTCAGAGGGGCATTCTGTAGACCTGAAACACTCCTCAGAGGGGCATTCTGTAGACCTGAAACACTACTCAGAGGGGCATTCTGACCTGAAACACTCCTCAGAGGGGCATTCTGTAGACCTGAAACACTCCTCAGAGGGGCATTCTGTAGACCTGAAACACTCCTCAGAGGGGCATTATGCAGACCTGAAACACTCCTCAGAGGGGCATTCTGTAGACCTGAAACACTCCTCAGAGGGGCATTCTGTAGACCTGAAACACTCCTCAGAGGGGCATTCTGTAGACCTGAAACACTCCTCAGAGGGGCATTCTGCAGACCTGAAACACTCCTCAGAGGGGCATTCTGTAGACCTGAAACACTCCTCAGAGGGGCATTCTGTAGACCTGAAACACTCCTCAGAGGGGCATTATGCAGGCCTGAAACACTCCTCAAAGAGGCATTCTGTAGACCTGAAACACTCCTCAGAGGGGCATTCTGTAGACCTGAAACACTCCTCAGAGGGGCATTCTGCAGACCTGAAACACTCCTCAAAGAGGCATTCTACAGTCCTGAAACACTCCTCAGAGGGGCATTCTGTAGACCTGAAACACTCCTCAGAGGGGCATTCTGTAGACCTGAAACACTCCTCAGAGGGGCATTATGCAGGCCTGAAACACTCATCAAAGGGGCATTCTGTAGACCTGAAACACTCCTCAGAGGGGCATTCTGCAGACCTGAAACACTCCTCAGAGGGGCATTCTGTAGACCTGAAACACTCCTCAGAGGGGCATTCTGTAGACCTGAAACACTCCTCAGAGGGGCATTCTGTAGACCTGAAACACTCCTCAAAGGGGCATTCTACAGACCTGAAACACTCCTCAGAGGGGCATTCTGTAGACCTGAAACACTCCTCAGAGGGGCATTCTGTAGACCTGAAACACTCCTCAGAGGGGCATTATGCAGGCCTGAAACACTCCTCAAAGAGGCATTCTGTAGACCTGAAACACTCCTCAGAGGGGCATTCTGTAGACCTGAAACACTCCTCAGAGGGGCATTCTGCAGACCTGAAACACTCCTCAGAGGGGCATACTGTAGACCTGAAACACTCCTCAGAGGGGCATTCTGTAGACCTGAAACACTCCTCAGAGGGGCATTCTGTAGACCTGAAACACTCCTCAGAGGGGCATTCTGCAGGCCTGAAACACTCCTCAGAGGGGCATTCTGTAGACCTGAAACACTCCTCAGAGGGGCATTCTACAGACCTGAAACACTCCTCAGAGGGGCATTCTGTAGACCTGAAACACTCCTCAGAGGGGCATTCTGTAGACCTGAAACACTCCTCAGAGGGGCATTATGCAGACCTGAAACACTCCTCAGAGAGGCATTCTGTAGACCTGAAACACTCCTCAGAGGGGCATTCTGTAGACCTGAAACACTCCTCAGAGGGGCATTCTGTAGACCTGAAACACTCCTCAGAGGGGCATTCTGTAGACCTGAAACACTCCTCAGAGGGGCATTCTACAGACCTGAAACACTCCTCAGAGGGGCATTCTGTAGACCTGAAACACTCCTCAGAGGGGCATTCTGTAGACCTGAAACACTCCTCAGAGGGGCATTATGCAGGCCTGAAACACTCCTCAGAGGGGCATTCTGTAGACCTGAAACACTCCTCAGAGGGGCATTCTGTAGACCTGAAACACTCCTCAGAGAGGCATTCTGCAGACCTGAAACACTCCTCAGAGGGGCATTCTGTAGACCTGAAACACTCCTCAGAGGGGCATTCTGTAGACCTGAAACACTCCTCAGAGGGGCATTCTGTAGACCTGAAACACTCCTCAGAGGGGCATTCTGCAGACCTGAAACACTCCTCAGAGGGGCATTCTGTAGACCTGAAACACTCCTCAGAGGGGCATTCTGTAGACCTGAAACACTCCTCAGAGGGGCATTCTGCAGACCTGAAACACTCCTCAGAGGGGCATTATGCAGGCCTGAAACACTCCTCAAAGAGGCATTCTACAGTCCTGAAACACTCCTCAGAGGGGCATTCTGTAGACCTGAAACACTCCTCAGAGGGGCATTCTGTAGACCTGAAACACTCCTCAAAGTGGCATTCTGCAGAACTGAAACACTCCTCAGAGAGGCATTCTACAGACCTGAAACACTCCTCAGAGGGGCATTCTGCAGACCTGAAACACTCCTCAGAGGGGCATTCAAGAGACCTGAAACATTCCTCAAAGACGCATTCCACAGACCGGAAACACTCCTCAGAGGGGCATTCTGTAGACCTGAAACACTCCTCAGAGGGGCATTCTGCAGGCCTGAAACACTCCTCAGAAGGGGCATTCTGCAGACCTGAAACACTCCTCAGAGGGGCATTCTGTAGACCTGCAACACTCCTCAAAGAGGCATTCTGTAGACCTGAAACACTCCTCAGAGGGGCATACTGTAGACCTGAAACACTCCTCAGAGGGGCATTCTGTAGACCTGAAACACTCCTCAGAGGGGCATTCTGTAGACCTGAAACACTCCTCAGAGGGGCATTCTACAGACCTGAAACACTCCTCAGAGGGGCATTCTGTAGACCTGAAACACTCCTCAAAGAGGCATTCTACAGACCTGAAACACTCCTCAGAGGGGCATTCTGTAGACCTGAAACACTCCTCAGAGGGGCATTCTGTAGACCTGAAACACTCCTCAGAGGGGCATTCTGTAGACCTGAAACACTCCTCAAAGAGGCATTCTGCAGACCTGAAACACTCCTCAGAGGGGCATTCTGTAGACCTGAAACACTCCTCAGAGGGGCATTCTGTAGACCTGAAACACTCCTCAGAGGGGCATTATGTAGACCTGAAACACTCCTCAGAGGGGCATTCTGTAGACCTGAAACACTCCTCAGAGGGGCATTCTGTAGACCTGAAACACTCCTCAGAGGGGCATTCTGTAGACCTGAAACACTCCTCAGAGGGGCATTCTGTAGACCTGAAACACTCCTCAGAGGGGCATTCTGTAGACCTGAAACACTCCTCAGAGGGGCATTCTGTAGACCTGAAACACTCCTCAGAGGGGCATTATGTAGGCCTGAAACACTCCTCAAAGGGGCATTCTGTAGACCTGAAACACTCCTCGAAGGGGCATTCTACAGACCTGAAACACTCCTCAAAGGGGCATACTGTAGACCTGAAACACTCCTCAGAGGGGCATTCTGTAGACCTGAAACACTCCTCAGAGGGGCATTCTGTAGACCTGAAACACTCCTCAAAGAGGCATTCTGCAGACCTGAAACACTCCTCAGAGGGGCATTCTGTAGACCTGAAACACTCCTCAGAGGGGCATTCTGTAGACCTGAAACACTCCTCAGAGGGGCATTCTGTAGACCTGAAACACTCCTCAGAGGGGCATTATGCAGACCTGAAACACTCCTCAGAGAGGCATTCTGTAGACCTGAAACACTCCTCAGAGGGGCATTCTGTAGACCTGAAACACTCCTCAGAGGGGCATTCTGTAGACCTGAAACACTCCTCAGAGGGGCATTCTGTAGACCTGAAACACTCCTCAGAGGGGCATTCTGTAGACCTGAAACACTCCTCAGAGGGGCATTCTGCAGACCTGAAACACTCCTCAGAGGGGCATTCTGTAGACCTGAAACACTCCTCAGAGGGGCATTCTGTAGACCTGAAACACTCCTCAGAGGGGCATTCTGTAGACCTGAAACACTCCTCAGAGGGGCATTCTGTAGACCTGAAACACTCCTCAAAGGGGCATTCTACAGACCTGAAACACTCCTCAGAGGGGCATTATGTAGACCTGAAACACCCCTCAGAGGGGCATTCTGTAGACCTGAAACACTCCTCAAAGAGGCATTCTGTAGAACTGAAACACTCCTCAAAGAGGCATTCTGCAGACCTGAAACACTCCTCAGAGGGGCATTCTGTAGACCTGAAACACTCCTCAGAGGGGCATTCAACAGACCTGAAACACTCCTCAAAGGCGCATTCTACAGACCGGAAACACTCCTCAGAGGGGCATTCTGCAGACCTGAAACACTCCTCAAAGGGGCATTCTGCAGACCTGAAACACTCCTCGAAGGGGCATTCTACAGACCTGAAACACTCCTCAAAGGGGCATTCTGTAGACCTGAAACACTCCTCAAAGGGGCATTCTGTAGACCTGAAACACTCCTCAGAGGGGCATACTGTAGACCTGAAACACTCCTCAGAGGGGCATTCTGTAGACCTGAAACACTCCTCAGAGGGGCATTCTGTAGACCTGAAACACTCCTCAGAGGGGCATTCTGCAGACCTGAAACACTCCTCAGAGGGGCATTCTGTAGACCTGAAACACTCCTCAAAGGGGCATTCTATAGACCTGAAACACTCCTCAGAGGGGCATTCTGTAGACCTGAAACACTCCTCAGAGGGGCATTCTGTAGACCTGAAACACTCCTCAGAGGGGCATTCTGTAGACCTGAAACACTCCTCAAAGAGGCATTCTGTAGACCTGAAACACTCCTCAGAGGGGCATTCTGTAGACCTGAAACACTCCTCAGAGGGGCATTCTGTAGACCTGAAACACTCCTCAGAGGGGCATTCTGTAGACCTGAAACACTCCTCAGAGAGGCATTCTGTAGACCTGAAACACTCCTCAGAGGGGCATTCTGTAGACCTGAAACACTCCTCAGAGGGGCATTCTGTAGACCTGAAACACTCCTCAGAGGGGCATTCTGTAGACCTGAAACACTCCTCAAAGAGGCATTCTACAGACCTGAAACACTCCTCAGAGGGGCATTCTGTAGACCTGAAACACCCCTCAGAGGGGCATTCTGTAGACCTGAAACACTCCTCAAAGGGGCATTCTTTAGACCTGAAACACTCCTCAGAGGGGCATTCTGTAGACCTGAAACACTCCTCAAAGAGGCATTCTACAGACCTGAAACACTCCTCAGAGGGGCATTCAAGAGACCTGAAACATTCCTCAAAGACGCATTCCACAGACCGGAAACACTCCTCAGAGGGGCATTCTGCAGACCTGAAACACTCCTCAAAGGGGCATTCTACAGACCTGAAACACTCCTCGAAGGGGCATTCTGTAGACCTGAAACACTCCTCAAAGAGGCATTCTGTAGACCTGAAACACTCCTCAGAGGGGCATTCTGTAGACCTGAAACACTCCTCAGAGGGGCATACTGTAGACCTGAAACACTCCTCAGAGGGGCATTCTGTAGACCTGAAACACTCCTCAGAGGGGCATTCTGTAGACCTGAAACACTCCTCAGAGGGGCATTATGCAGACCTGAAACACTCCTCAAAGGGGCATTCTGTAGACCTGAAACACTCCTCAAAGAGGCATTCTACAGACCTGAAACACTCCTCAGAGGGGCATACTGTAGACCTGAAACACTCCTCAGAGGGGCATTCTGTAGACCTGAAACACTCCTCAGAGGGGCATTCTGTAGACCTGAAACACTCCTCAAAGAGGCATTCTGTAGACCTGAAACACTCCTCAGAGGGGCATTCTGTAGACCTGAAACACTCCTCAGAGGGGCATTCTGTAGACCTGAAACACTCCTCAGAGGGGCATTATGTAGACCTGAAACACTCCTCAAAGAGGCATTCTGTAGACCTGAAACACTCCTCAGAGGGGCATTCTGTAGACCTGAAACACTCCTCAAAGAGGCATTCTGCAGACCTGAAACACTCCTCAGAGGGGCATACTGTAGACCTGAAACACTCCTCAGAGGGGCATTCTGTAGACCTGAAACACTCCTCAGAGGGGCATTCTGTAGACCTGAAACACTCCTCAAAGGGGCATTCTACAGACCTGAAACACTCCTCAGAGGGGCATTCTGTAGACCTGAAACACTCCTCAGAGGGGCATTCTGTAGACCTGAAACACTCCTCAGAGGGGCATTATGCAGACCTGAAACACTCCTCAGAGGGGCATTCTGTAGACCTGAAACACTCCTCAGAGAGGCATTCTACAGACCTGAAACACTCCTCAGAGGGGCATTCTGTAGACCTGAAACACTCCTCAGAGGGGCATTCTGTAGACCTGAAACACTCCTCAGAGGGGCATTCTGTAGACCTGAAACACTCCTCAGAGGGGCATTATGCAGACCTGAAACACTCCTCAAAGAGGCATTCTGTAGACCTGAAACACTCCTCAGAGGGGCATTCTGTAGACCTGAAACACTCCTCAAAGAGGCATTCTACAGACCTGAAACACTCCTCAGAGGGGCATTCTGTAGACCTGAAACACTCCTCAGAGGGGCATTCTGTAGACCTGAAACACTCCTCAGAGGGGCATTCTGTAGACCTGAAACACTCCTCAGAGGGGCATTCTGTAGACCTGAAACACTCCTCAGAGGGGCATTCTGTAGACCTGAAACACTCCTCAGAGGGGCATTCTGTAGACCTGAAACACTCCTCAGAGGGGCATTCTGTAGACCTGAAACACTCCTCAGAGGGGCATTCTGTAGACCTGAAACACTCCTCAGAGGGGCATTCGGTAGACCTGAAACACTCCTCAGAGGGGCATTATGCAGGCCTGAAACACTCCTCAAAGAGGCATTCTGTAGACCTGAAACACTCCTCAGAGGGGCATTCTACAGACCTGAAACACTCCTCAAAGAGGCATTCTGTAGACCTGAAACACTCTTCAGAGGGGCATTCTGTAGACCTGAAACACTCCTCAGAGGGGCATTCTACAGACCTGAAACACTCCTCAGAGGGGCATTCTGTAGACCTGAAACATTCCTCAGAGGGGCATTCTACAGACCTTAAACACTCCTGAGAGGGGCATTCTGTAGACCTGAAACACTCCTCAGAGGGGCATTCTGTAGACCTGAAACACTCCTCAGAGGGGCATTCTGTAGACCTGAAACACTCCTCAGAGGGGCATTCTGTAGACCTGAAACACTCCTCAAAGAGGCATTCTACAGACCTGAAACACTCCTCAGAGGGGCATTCTGTAGACCTGAAACACTCCTCAGAGGGGCATTCTGTAGACCTGAAACACTCCTCAAAGAGGCATTCTGTAGAACTGAAACACTCCTCAAAGAGGCATTCTATAGACCTGAAACACTCCTCAAAGAGGCATTCTATAGACCTGAAACACTCCTCAGAGGGGCATTCAGTAGACCTGAAACATTCCTCAAAGAGGCATTCTGTAGACCTGAAACACTCCTCAAAGGGGCATTCTGCAGACCTGAAACACTCCTCAGAGGGGCATTCTGTAGACCTGAAACACTCCTCAGAGGGGAATTCTGTAGACCTGAAACACTCCTCAGAGGGGCATTCTGTAGACCTGAAACACTCCTCAAAGAGGCATTCTGTAGACCTGAAACACTTCTCAGAGGGGCAATCTGACCTGAAACACTCCTCAGAGGGGCATTCTGTAGACCTGAAACACTCCTCAGAGGGGCATTCTGTAGACCTGAAACACTCCTCAGAGGGGCATTATGCAGTCCTGAAACACTCCTCAAAGGGGCATTCTGTAGACCTGAAACACTCCTCGAAGGGGCATTCTATAGACCTGAAACACTCCTCAGAGGGGCATACTGTAGACCTGAAACACTCCTCAGAGGGGCATTCTGTAGACCTGAAACACTCCTCAGAGGGGCATTCTGTAGACCTGAAACACTCCTCAAAGAGGCATTCTACAGACCTGAAACACTCCTCAGAGGGGCATTCTGTAGACCTGAAACACTCCTCAGAGGGGCATTCTGTAGACCTGAAACACTCCTCAGAGGGGCATTATGTAGACCTGAAACACTCCTCAAAGAGGCATTCTGTAGACCTGAAACACTCCTCAGAGGGGCATTCTGTAGACCTGAAACACTCCTCAGAGGGGCATTCTGTAGACCTGAAACACTCCTCAGAGGGGCATACTGTAGACCTGAAACACTCCTCAGAGGGGCATTCTGTAGACCTGAAACACTCCTCAGAGGGGCATTCTGTAGACCTGAAACACTCCTCAGAGGGGCATTATGCAGGCCTGAAACACTCCTCAAAGGGGCATTCTGTAGACCTGAAACACTCCTCAAAGAGGCATTCTACAGACCTGAAACACTCCTCAGAGGGGCATTCTGTAGACCTGAAACACTCCTCAGAGGGGCATTCTGTAGACCTGAAACACTCCTCAGAGGGGCATTCTGTAGACCTGAAACACTCCTCAGAGGGGCATTCTGTAGACCTGAAACACTCCTCAGAGGGGCATTATGCAGGCCTGAAACACTCCTCAAAGAGGCATTCTGTAGACCTGAAACACTCCTCAGAGGGGCATTCTGTAGACCTGAAACACTCCTCAAAGAGGCATTCTGTAGACCTGAAACACTCCTCAGAGGGGCATTCTGTAGACCTGAAACACTCCTCAGAGGGGCATTCTGTAGACCTGAAACACTCCTCAGAGGGGCATTATGCAGGCCTGAAACACTCCTCAGAGGGGCATTCTGTAGACCTGAAACACTCCTCAGAGGGGCATTCTGTAGACCTGAAACACTCCTCAGAGGGGCATTCTGTAGACCTGAAACACTCCTCAGAGGGGCATTCTGTAGACCTGAAACACTCCTCAGAGGGGCATTATGCAGGCCTGAAACACTCCTCAAAGAGGCATTCTGTAGACCTGAAACACTCCTCAGAGGGGCATTCTACAGACCTGAAACACTCCTCAAAGAGGCATTCTGTAGACCTGAAACACTCTTCAGAGGGGCATTCTGTAGACCTGAAACACTCCTCAGAGGGGCATTCTACAGACCTGAAACACTCCTCAGAGGGGCATTCTGTAGACCTGAAACACTCCTCAGAGGGGCATTCTACAGACCTTAAACACTCCTGAGAGGGGCATTCTGTAGACCTGAAACACTCCTCAGAGGGGCATTCTGTAGACCTGAAACACTCCTCAGAGGGGCATTCTGTAGACCTGAAACACTCCTCAGAGGGGCATTCTGTAGACCTGAAACACTCCTCAGAGGGGCATTCTACAGACCTGAAACACTCCTCAGAGGGGCATTCTGTAGACCTGAAACACTCCTCAGAGGGGCATTCTGTAGACCTGAAACACTCCTCAAAGAGGCATTCTACAGAACTGAAACACTCCTCAAAGAGGCATTCTATAGACCTGAAACACTCCTCAAAGAGGCATTCTACAGACCTGAAACACTCCTCAGAGGGGCATTCAAGAGACCTGAAACACTCCTCAAAGAGGCATTCTACAGACCTGAAACACTCCTCAAAGGGGCATTCTACAGACCTGAAACACTCCTCAAAGGGGCATTCTACAGACCTGAAACACTCCTCGAAGGGGCATTCTACAGACCTGAAACACTCCTCAGAGGGGCATTCTGTAGACCTGAAACACTCCTCAGAGGGGCATTCTGTAGACCTGAAACACTCCTCAGAGGGGCATACTGTAGACCTGAAACACTCCTCAGAGGGGCATTCTGTAGACCTGAAACACTCCTCAGAGGGGCATTCTGTAGACCTGAAACACTCCTCAGAGGGGCATTATGCAGACCTGAAACACTCCTCAGAGGGGCATTCTGTAGACCTGAAACACTCCTCAGAGAGGCATTCTACAGACCTGAAACACTCCTCAGAGGGGCATACTGTAGACCTGAAACACTCCTCAGAGGGGCATTCTGTAGACCTGAAACACTCCTCAGAGGGGCATTATGCAGGCCTGAAACACTCCTCAGAGGGGCATTCTGTAGACCTGAAACACTCCTCAAAGAGGCATTCTACAGACCTGAAACACTCCTCAGAGGGGCATACTGTAGACCTGAAACACTCCTCAGAGGGGCATTCTGTAGACCTGAAACACTCCTCAGAGGGGCATTCTGTAGACCTGAAACACTCCTCAGAGAGGCATTCTACAGACCTGAAACACTCCTCAGAGGGGCATTCTGTAGACCTGAAACACTCCTCAGAGGGGCATTCTGTAGACCTGAAACACTCCTCAGAGGGGCATTCTGTAGACCTGAAACACTCCTCAGAGGGGCATTCTGTAGACCTGAAACACTCCTCAAAGAGGCATTCTGTAGACCTGAAACACTCCTCAGAGGGGCATTCTGTAGACCTGAAACACTCCTCAGAGGGGCATTATGCAGGCCTGAAACACTCCTCAAAGAGGCATTCTGTAGACCTGAAACACTCCTCAGAGGGGCATTCTACAGACCTGAAACACTCCTCAGAGGGGCATTATGCAGGCCTGAAACACTCCTCAAAGAGGCATTCTACAGTCCTGAAACACTCCTCAGAGGGGCATTCTGTAGACCTGAAACACTCCTCAGAGGGGCATTCTGTAGACCTGAAACACTCCTCAGAGGGGCATTCTGTAGACCTGAAACACTCCTCAAAGAGGCATTCTACAGACCTGAAACACTCCTCAGAGGGGCATTCTGTAGACCTGAAACACTCCTCAGAGGGGCATTCTGTAGACCTGAAACACTCCTCAAAGAGGCATTCTACAGAACTGAAACACTCCTCAGAGAGGCATTCTATAGACCTGAAACACTCCTCAGAGAGGCATTCTGTAGACCTGAAACACTCCTCAGAGGGGCATTCAATAGACCTGAAACATTCCTCAAAGGGGCATTCTGTAGACCTGAAACACTCCTCAGAGGGGCATTCTGTAGACCTGAAACACTCAGAGGGGCATTCTTCAGACCTGAAACACTCCTCGAAGGGGCATTCTGCAGACCTGAAACACTCCTCAGAGGGGCATTCTGTAGACCTGAAACACTCCTCAAAGAGGCATTCTGTAGACCTGAAACACTCCTCAGAGGGGCATACTGTAGACCTGAAACACTCCTCAGAGGGGCATTCTGTAGACCTGAAACACTCCTCAGAGGGGCATTCTGTAGACCTGAAACACTCCTCAGAGGGGCATTATGCAGGCCTGAAACACTCCTCAGAGGGGCATTCTGTAGACCTGAAACACTCCTCAGAGAGGCATTCTACAGACCTGAAACACTCCTCAGAGGGGCATTCTGTAGACCTGAAACACTCCTCAGAGGGGCATTCTGTAGACCTGAAACACTCCTCAGAGGGGCATTCTGTAGACCTGAAACACTCCTCAGAGAGGCATTCTGTAGACCTGAAACACTCCTCAGAGGGGCATTCTGTAGACCTGAAACACTCCTCAGAGGGGCATTCTGTAGACCTGAAACACTCCTCAGAGGGGCATTATGTAGACCTGAAACACTCCTCAGAGAGGCATTCTGTAGACCTGAAACACTCCTCAGAGGGGCATTCTGTAGACCTGAAACACTCCTCAGAGAGGCATTCTACAGACCTGAAACACTCCTCAGAGGGGCATACTGTAGACCTGAAACACTCCTCAGAGGGGCATTCTGTAGACCTGAAACACTCCTCAGAGGGGCATTCTGTAGACCTGAAACACTCCTCAAAGAGGCATTCTACAGACCTGAAACACTCCTCAGAGGGGCATTCTGTAGACCTGAAACACTCCTCAGAGGGGCATTCTGTAGACCTGAAACACTCCTCAGAGGGGCATTATGCAGACCTGAAACACTCCTCAAAGGGGCATTCTGTAGACCTGAAACACTCCTCAAAGAGGCATTCTACAGACCTGAAACACTCCTCAGAGGGGCATACTGTAGACCTGAAACACTCCTCAGAGGGGCATTCTGTAGACCTGAAACACTCCTCAGAGGGGCATTCTGTAGACCTGAAACACTCCTCAGAGGGGCATTATGCAGACCTGAAACACTCCTCAAAGAGGCATTCTGTAGACCTGAAACACTCCTCAGAGGGGCATTCTGTAGACCTGAAACACTCCTCAGAGAGGCATTCTGTAGACCTGAAACACTCCTCAGAGGGGCATTCTGTAGACCTGAAACACTCCTCAGAGGGGCATTCTGTAGACCTGAAACACTCCTCAGAGGGGCATTCTGTAGACCTGAAACACTCCTCAAAGAGGCATTCTACAGACCTGAAACACTCCTCAGAGGGGCATTCTGTAGACCTGAAACACTCCTCAGAGGGGCATTCTGTAGACCTGAAACACTCCTCAGAGGGGCATTCTGTAGACCTGAAACACTCCTCAGAGGGGCATTCTGTAGACCTGAAACACTCCTCAGAGGGGCATTCGGTAGACCTGAAACACTCCTCAGAGGGGCATTATGCAGGCCTGAAACACTCCTCAAAGAGGCATTCTGTAGACCTGAAACACTCCTCAGAGGGGCATTCTGCAGACCTGAAACACTCCTCAAAGAGGCATTCTGTAGACCTGAAACACTCTTCAGAGGGGCATTCTGTAGACCTGAAACACTCCTCAGAGGGGCATTCTACAGACCTGAAACACTCCTCAGAGGGGCATTCTGTAGACCTGAAACACTCCTCAGAGGGGCATTCTACAGACCTTAAACACTCCTGAGAGGGGCATTCTGTAGACCTGAAACACTCCTCAGAGGGGCATTCTGTAGACCTGAAACACTCCTCAGAGGGGCATTCTGTAGACCTGAAACACTCCTCAGAGGGGCATTCTGTAGACCTGAAACACTCCTCAAAGAGGCATTCTACAGACCTGAAACACTCCTCAGAGGGGCATTCTGTAGACCTGAAACACTCCTCAGAGGGGCATTCTGTAGACCTGAAACACTCCTCAAAGAGGCATTCTACAGAACTGAAACACTCCTCAGAGAGGCATTCTGTAGACCTGAAACACTCCTCAAAGAGGCATTCTGCAGACCTGAAACACTCCTCAGAGGGGCATTCAATAGACCTGAAACATTCCTCAAAGAGGCATTCTACAGACCGGAAACACTCCTCAGAGGGGCATTCTGCAGACCTGAAACACTCCTCAGAGGGGCATTCTATAGACCTGAAACACTCCTCAAAGGGGCATTCTGTAGACCTGAAACACTCCTCAGAGGGGCATTCTGTAGACCTGAAAAACTCCTCAAAGAGGCATTCTGTAGACCTGAAACACTCCTCAGAGGGGCATTCTGTAGACCTGAAACACTCCTCAGAGGGGCATTCTGTAGACCTGAAACACTCCTCAGAGGGGCATTCTGTAGACCTGAAACACTCAGAGGGGCATTATGCAGGCCTGAAACACTCCTCGAAGGGGCATTCTACAGACCTGAAACACTCCTCGAAGGGGCATTCTACAGACCTGAAACACTCCTCAAAGGGGCATTCTACAGACCTGAAACACTCCTCAGAGGGGCATTCTGTAGACCTGAAACACTCCTCAGAGGGGCATTCTGTAGACCTGAAACACTCCTCAAAGAGGCATTCTGTAGACCTGAAACACTCCTCAGAGGGGCATTCTGTAGACCTGAAACACTCCTCAGAGGGGCATTCTGTAGACCTGAAACACTCCTCAGAGGGGCATTATGTAGACCTGAAACACTCCTCAGAGGGGCATTCTGTAGACCTGAAACACTCCTCAGAGGGGCATTCTGTAGACCTGAAACACTCCTCAGAGGGGCATTCTACAGACCTGAAACACTCCTCAGAGGGGCATTCTGTAGACCTGAAACACTCCTCAGAGGGGCATTCTGTAGACCTGAAACACTCCTCAGAGGGGCATTATGCAGGCCTGAAACACTCCTCAAAGGGGCATTCTGTAGACCTGAAACACTCCTCAAAGAGGCATTCTACAGACCTGAAACACTCCTCAGAGGGGCATACTGTAGACCTGAAACACTCCTCAGAGGGGCATTCTGTAGACCTGAAACACTCCTCAGAGGGGCATTCTGTAGACCTGAAACACTCCTCAGAGGGGCATTCTGTAGACCTGAAACACTCCTCAGAGGGGCATTATGCAGACCTGAAACACTCCTCAAAGAGGCATTCTGTAGACCTGAAACACTCCTCAGAGGGGCATTCTGTAGACCTGAAACACTCCTCAAAGAGGCAATCTACAGACCTGAAACACTCCTCAGAGGGGCATTCTGTAGACCTGAAACACTCCTCAGAGGGGCATTCTGTAGACCTGAAACACTCCTCAGAGGGGCATTATGCAGGCCTGAAACACTCCTCAAAGGGGCATTCTGCAGACCTGAAACACTCCTCAGAGGGGCATTCTGTAGACCTGAAACACTCCTCAGAGGGGCATTCGGTAGACCTGAAACACTCCTCAGAGGGGCATTCGGTAGACCTGAAACATTCCTCAGAGGGGCATTATGCAGGCCTGAAACACTCCTCAAAGAGGCATTCTGTAGACCTGAAACACTCCTCAGAGGGGCATTCTACAGACCTGAAACACTCCTCAAAGAGGCATTCTGTAGACCTGAAACACTCTTCAGAGGGGCATTCTGTAGACCTGAAACACTCCTCAGAGGGGCATTCTACAGACCTGAAACACTCCTCAGAGGGGCATTCTGTAGACCTGAAACACTCCTCAGAGGGGCATTCTACAGACCTTAAACACTCCTGAGAGGGGCATTCTGTAGACCTGAAACACTCCTCAGAGGGGCATTCTGTAGACCTGAAACACTCCTCAGAGGGGCATTCTGTAGACCTGAAACACTCCTCAGAGGGGCATTCTGTAGACCTGAAACACTCCTCAAAGAGGCATTCTACAGACCTGAAACACTCCTCAGAGGGGCATTCTGTAGACCTGAAACACTCCTCAGAGGGGCATTCTGTAGACCTGAAACACTCCTCAGAGGGGCATTCTGTAGACCTGAAACACTCCTCAAAGAGGCATTCTGTAGACCTGAAACACTCCTCAGAGGGGCATTCTGCAGACCTGAAACACTCCTCAGAGGGGCATTCAAGAGACCTGAAACATTCCTCAAAGGGGCATTCTACAGACCTGAAACACTCCTCAAAGGGGCATTCTACAGACCTGAAACACTCCTCAAAGGGGCATTCTGCAGACCTGAAACACTCCTCAGAGGGGCATTCTACAGACCTGAAACACTCCTCAGAGGGGCATTCTGTAGACCTGAAACACTCCTCAAAGAGGCATTCTGTAGACCTGAAACACTCCTCAGAGGGGCATTCTGTAGACCTGAAACACTCCTCAGAGGGGCATTCTGTAGACCTGAAACACTCCTCAGAGGGGCATTCTGTAGACCTGAAACACTCCTCAGAGGGGCATTATGCAGGCCTGAAACACTCCTCAAAGGGGCATTCTGTAGACCTGAAACACTCCTCAGAGAGGCATTCTACAGACCTGAAACACTCCTCAGAGGGGCATACTGTAGACCTGAAACACTCCTCAGAGGGGCATTCTGTAGACCTGAAACACTCCTCAGAGGGGCATTCTGTAGACCTGAAACACTCCTCAAAGAGGCATTCTACAGACCTGAAACACTCCTCAGAGGGGCATTCTGTAGACCTGAAACACTCCTCAGAGGGGCATTCTGTAGACCTGAAACACTCCTCAGAGGGGCATTATGCAGACCTGAAACACTCCTCAGAGAGGCATTCTGTAGACCTGAAACACTCCTCAGAGGGGCATTCTGTAGACCTGAAACACTCCTCAGAGGGGCATTCTACAGACCTGAAACACTCCTCAGAGGGGCATACTGTAGACCTGAAACACTCCTCAGAGGGGCATTCTGTAGACCTGAAACACTCCTCAGAGGGGCATTATGCAGGCCTGAAACACTCCTCAAAGGGGCATTCTGTAGACCTGAAACACTCCTCAAAGAGGCATTCTATAGACCTGAAACACTCCTCAGAGGGGCATTCTGTAGACCTGAAACACTCCTCAGAGGGGCATTCTGTAGACCTGAAACACTCCTCAGAGGGGCATTCTGTAGACCTGAAACACTCCTCAAAGAGGCATTCTACAGACCTGAAACACTCCTCAGAGGGGCATTCTGTAGACCTGAAACACTCCTCAGAGGGGCATTCTGTAGACCTGAAACACTCCTCAGAGGGGCATTCTGTAGACCTGAAACACTCCTCAGAGGGGCATTATGTAGACCTGAAACACTCCTCAAGAGGGGCATTCTGTAGACCTGAAACACTCCTCAGAGGGGCATTCTGTAGACCTGAAACACTCCTCAGAGGGGCATTATGCAGACCTGAAACACTCCTCAGAGAGGCATTCTGTAGACCTGAAACACTCCTCAGAGGGGCATTCTGTAGACCTGAAACACTCCTCAGAGGGGCATTCTACAGACCTGAAACACTCCTCAAAGAGGCATTCTGTAGACCTGAAACACTCCTCAGAGGGGCATTCTGTAGACCTGAAACACTCCTCAGAGGGGCATTCTGTAGACCTGAAACACTCCTCAGAGGGGCATTCTGTAGACCTGAAACACTCCTCAGAGGGGCATTCTATAGACCTGAAACACTCCTCAGAGGGGCATTCTGTAGACCTGAAACACTCCTCAGAGGGGCATTCTGTAGACCTGAAACACTCCTCAAAGAGGCATTCTACAGACCTGAAACACTCCTCAGAGGGGCATTCTGTAGACCTGAAACACTCCTCAAAGAGGCATTCTATAGACCTGAAACACTCCTCAGAGGGGCATTCTATAGACCTGAAACATTCCTCAAAGAGGCATTCTGTAGACCTGAAACACTCCTCAGAGGGGCATTCTATAGACCTGAAACACTCCTCAGAGGGGCATTCTGCAGACCTGAAACACTCCTCGAAGGGGCATTCTGTAGACCTGAAACACTCCTCAGAGGGGCATTCTGTAGACCTGAAACACTCCTCAAAGAGGCATTCTGTAGACCTGAAACACTCCTCAGAGGGGCATACTGTAGACCTGAAACACTCCTCAGAGGGGCATTCTGTAGACCTGAAACACTCCTCAGAGGGGCATTCTGTAGACCTGAAACACTCCTCAGAGGGGCATTATGCAGGCCTGAAACACTCCTCAAAGGGGCATTCTGTAGACCTGAAACACTCCTCAGAGAGGCATTCTACAGACCTGAAACACTCCTCAGAGGGGCATACTGTAGACCTGAAACACTCCTCAGAGGGGCATTCTGTAGACCTGAAACACTACTCAAAGAGGCATTCTACAGACCTGAAACACTCCTCAGAGGGGCATTCTGTAGACCTGAAACACTCCTCAGAGGGGCATTCTGTAGACCTGAAACACTCCTCAGAGGGGCATTATGCAGACCAGAAACACTCCTCAAAGAGGCATTCTGTAGACCTGAAACACTCCTCAGAGGGGCATTCTGTAGACCTGAAACACTCCTCAAAGAGGCATTCTGCAGACCTGAAACACTCCTCAGAGGGGCATTCTGTAGACCTGAAACACTCCTCAGAGGGGCATTCTGTAGACCTGAAACACTCCTCAGAGGGGCATTCTGTAGACCTGAAACACTCCTCAAAGAGGCATTCTACAGACCTGAAACACTCCTCAGAGGGGCATTCTGTAGACCTGAAACACTCCTCAGAGGGGCATTCTGTAGACCTGAAACACTCCTCAGAGGGGCATTATGTAGACCTGAAACACTCCTCAGAGGGGCATTCTGTAGACCTGAAACACTCCTCAGAGGGGCATTCTACAGACCTGAAACACTCCTCAGAGGGGCATTCTGTAGACCTGAAACACTCCTCAGAGGGGCATTCTGTAGACCTGAAACACTCCTCAGAGGGGCATTCTGTAGACCTGAAACACTCCTCAGAGGGGCATTATGCAGGCCTGAAACACTCCTCAAAGAGGCATTCTGTAGACCTGAAACACTCCTCAGAGGGGCATTCTGTAGACCTGAAACACTCCTCAAAGAGGCATTCTGCAGACCTGAAACACTCCTCAGAGGGGCATTCTGTAGACCTGAAACACTCCTCAGAGGGGCATTCTGTAGACCTGAAACACTCCTCAGAGGGGCATTCTGTAGACCTGAAACACTCCTCAAAGAGGCATTCTGCAGACCTGAAACACTCCTCAGAGGGGCATTCTGTAGACCTGAAACACTCCTCAGAGGGGCATTCTGTAGACCTGAAACACTCCTCAGAGGGGCATTCTGTAGACCTGAAACACTCCTCAGAGGGGCATTATGCAGACCAGAAACACTCCTCAAAGAGGCATTCTGTAGACCTGAAATACTCCTCAGAGGGGCATTCTGTAAACCTGAAACAGTCCTCAAAGAGGCATTCTACAGAACTGATACACTCCTCAAAGAGGCATTCTTCAGACCTGAAACACTCCTCAAAGAGGCATTCTACAGACCTGAAACACTCCTCAGAGGGGCATTCAAGAGACCTGAAACATTCCTCAGAGGGGCATTATGCAGACCAGATACACTCCTCAAAGATGCATTCTGTAGACCTGAAATACTCCTCAGAGGGGCATTCTGTAGACCTGAAACACTCCTAAGAGGGGCATTATGCAGACCAGAAACACTCCTCAAAGAGGCATTCTGTAGACCTGAAACACTCCTCAGAGGGGCATTCTGTAGACCTGAAACACTCCTCAGAGGGGCATTCTGCAGACCTGAAACACTCCTCAAAGAGGCATTCTGTAGACCTGAAACACTCCTCAGAGGGGCATTCTGTAGACCTGAAACACTCCTCAGAGGGGCATTCTGTAGACCTGAAACACTCCTCAGAGGGGCATTCTGCAGACCTGAAACACTCCTCAGAGGGGCATTCTGTAGACCTGAAACACTCCTCAGAGGGGCATTCTGTAGACCTGAAACACTCCTCAGAGGGGCATTCTGTAGACCTGAAACACTCCTCAGAGGGGCATTCTACAGACCTTAAACACTCCTCAGAGGGGCATTCTGTAGACCTGAAACACTCCTCAGAGGGGCATTCTGTAGACCTGAAACACTCCTCAGAGGGGCATTCTGTAGACCTGAAACACTCCTCAGAGGGGCATTCTGTAGACCTGAAACACTCCTCAAAGAGGCATTCTACAGACCTGAAACACTCCTCAGAGGGGCATTCTGTAGACCTGAAACACTCCTCAGAGGGGCATTCTGTAGACCTGAAACACTCCTCAGAGAGGCATTCTGCAGACCTGAAACACTCCTCACAGGGGCATTCTTCAGACCTGAAACACTCCTCAGAGGGGCATTCTGCAGACCTGAAACACTCCTCAGAGGGGCATTCAAGAGACCTGAAACACTCCTCAAAGAGGCATTCTACAGACCTGAAACACTCCTCAGAGGGGCATTCTGTAGACCTGAAACACTCCTCAGAGGGGCATTCTGTAGACCTGAAACACTCCTCAAAGGGGCATTCTGCAGACCTGAAACACTCCTCAGAGGGGCATTCTGTAGACCTGAAACACTCCTCAGAGAGGCATTCTGTAGACCTGAAACACTCCTCAGAGGGGCATTCTGTAGACCTGAAACACTCCTCAGAGGGGCATTATGCAGACCTGAAACACTCCTCAAAGGGGCATTCTGTAGACCTGAAACACTCCTCAGAGGGGCATTCTACAGACCTGAAACACTCATCAGAGGGGCATTCTGTAGACCTGAAACACTCCTCAGAGGGGCATTCTGTAGACCTGAAACACTCCTCAGAGGGGCATTCTGAAGACCAGAAACACTCCTCAAAGAGGCATTCTGTAGACCTGAAACACTCCTCAGAGGGGCATTCTGTAGACCTGAAACACTCCTCAGAGGGGCATTCTGCAGACCTGAAACACTCCTCAGAGGGGCATTCTGTAGACCTGAAACACTCCTCAGAGGGGCATTCTGTAGACCTGAAACACTCCTCAGAGGGGCATTCTGTAGACCTGAAACACTCCTCAAAGAGGCATTCTACAGACCTGAAACACTCCTCAGAGGGGCATTCTGTAGACCTGAAAGACTCCTCAGAGGGGCATTCTGTAGACCTGAAACACTCCTCAGAGGGGCATTCTGTAGACCTGAAACACTCCTCAGAGGGGCATTATGCAGACCTGAAACACTCCTCAAAGGGGCATTCTGTAGACCTGAAACACTCCTCAGAGGGGCATTCTGTAGACCTGAAACACTCCTCAGAGGGGCATTATGCAGACCAGAAACACTCCTCAAAGAGGCATTCTGTAGACCTGAAACACTCCTCAGAGGGGCATTCTGTAGACCTGAAACACTCCTCAGAGGGGCATTCTGCAGACCTGAAACACTCCTCAAAGTGGCATTCTGAAACACTCCTCAGAGGGCCATTCTGTAGACCTGAAACACTCCTCAGAGGGGCATTCTGTAGACCTGAAACACTCCTCAGAGGGGCATTATGCAGACCTGAAACACTCCTCAGAGGGGCATTCTGTAGACCTGAAACACTCCTCAGAGGGGCATTCTGTAGACCTGAAACACTCCTCAGAGGGGCATTCTGTAGACCTGAAACACTCCTCAGAGGGGCATTCTACAGACCTGAAACACTCCTCAGAGGGGCATTCTGTAGACCTGAAACACTCCTCAGAGGGGCATTCTGTAGACCTGAAACACTCCTCAGAGGGGCATTCTGTAGACCTGAAACACTCCTCAGAGGGGCATTCTGTAGACCTGAAACACTCCTCAGAGGGGCATTCTGTAGACCTGAAACACTCCTCAAAGAGGCATTCTACAGAACTGAAACACTCCTCAAAGAGGCATTCTACAGACCTGAAACACTCCTCAAAGAGGCATTCTACAGACCTGAAACACTCCTCAGAGGGGCATTCAAGAGACCTGAAACATTCCTCAAAGACGCATTCCACAGACCGGAAACACTCCTCAAAGGGGCATTCTACAGACCTGAAACACTCCTCAGAGGGGCATTCTGTAGACCTGAAACACTCCTCAGAGGGGCATTATGCAGACCTGAAACACTCCTCAAAGGGGCATTCTGTAGACCTGAAACACTCCTCAAAGAGGCATTCTGTAGACCTGAAACACTCCTCAGAGGGGCATACTGTAGACCTGAAACACTCCTCAGAGGGGCATTATGCAGGCCTGAAACACTCCTCAGAGGGGCATTCTGTAGACCTGAAACACTCCTCAAAGAGGCATTCTGCAGACCTGAAACACTCCTCAGAGGGGCATACTGTAGACCTGAAACACTCCTCAGAGTGGCATTCTGTAGACCTGAAACACTCCTCAGAGGGGCATTCTGTAGACCTGAAACACTCCTCAAAGAGGCATTCTACAGACCTGAAACACTCCTCAGAGGGGCATTCTGTAGACCTGAAACACTCCTCAGAGGGGCATTCTGTAGACCTGAAACACTCCTCAGAGGGGCATTCTGCAGACCTGAAACACTCCTCAGAGGGGCATTCTGTAGACCTGAAACACTCCTCAGAGGGGCATTCTGTAGACCTGAAACACTCCTCAGAGGGGCATTCTGTAGACCTGAAACACTCCTCAGAGGGGCATTCTGTAGACCTGAAACACTCCTCAGAGGGGCATTCTGTAGACCTGAAACACTCCTCAGAGGGGCATTCTGTAGACCTGAAACACTCCTCAGAGGGGCATTCTACAGACCTGAAACACTCCTCAGAGGGGCATTCTGTAGACCTGAAACACTCCTCAGAGGGGCATTCTGTAGACCTGAAACACTCCTCAGAGGGGCATTCTGTAGACCTGAAACACTCCTCAGAGGGGCATTCTGTAGACCTGAAACACTCCTCAAAGAGGCATTCTACAGACCTGAAACACTCCTCAGAGGGGCATTCTGTAGACCTGAAACACCCCTCAGAGGGGCATTCTGTAGACCTGAAACACTCCTCAGAGAGGCATTCTGCAGACCTGAAACACTCCTCAAAGAGGCATTCTGCAGACCTGAAACACTCCTCAAAGAGGCATTCTACAGACCTGAAACACTCCTCAGAGGGGCATTCAAGAGACCTGAAACATTCCTCAAAGACGCATTCTGCAGACCGGAAACATTCCTCAGAGGGGCATTCTGCAGACCTGAAACACTCCTCAGAGGGGCATTCTGCAGACCTGAAACACTCCTCAGAGGGGCATTCTACAGACCTGAAACACTCCTCAAAGGGGCATTCTGTAGACCTGAAACACTCCTCAAAGAGGCATTCTGTAGACCTGAAACACTCCTCAGAGGGGCATTCTGTAGACCTGAAACACTCCTCAGAGGGGCATTATGCAGGCCTGAAACACTCCTCAAAGGGGCACTCTGTAGACCTGAAACACTCCCCAAAGAGGCATTCTACAGACCTGAAACACTCATCAGAGGGGCATACTGTAGACCTGAAACACTCCTCAGAGGGGCATTCTGTAGACCTGAAACACTCCTCAGAGGGGCATTATGCAGACCAGAAACACTCCTCAAAGAGGCATTCTGTAGACCTGAAACACCCCTCAGAGGGGCATTCTGTAGACCTGAAACACTCCCCAAAGAGGCATTCTACAGACCTGAAACACTCCTCAGAGGGGCATACTGTAGACCTGAAACACTCCTCAGAGGGGCATTCTGTAGACCTGAAACACTCCTCAGAGGGGCATTCTGTAGACCTGAAACAGTCCTCAAAGAGGCATTCTACAGACCTGAAACACTCCTCAGAGGGGCATTCTGTAGACCTGAAACACTCCTCAGAGGGGCATTCTGTAGACCTGAAACACTCCTCAGAGGGGCATTCTGTAGACCTGAAACACTCCTCAGAGGGGCATTATGCAGACCTGAAACACTCCTCAAAGAGGCATTCTGTAGACCTGAAACACTCCTCAGAGGGGCATTATGCAGACCTGAAACACTCCTCAAAGTGGCATTCTGAAACACTCCTCAGAGGGGCATTCTGTAGACCTGAAACACTCCTCAGAGGGGCATTCTGTAGACCTGAAACACTCCTCAGAGGGGCATTATGCAGGCCTGAAACACTCCTCAGAGGGGCATTCTGTAGACCTGAAACACTCCTCAGAGGGGCATTCTGTAGACCTGAAACACTCCTCAGAGGGGCATTCTGTAGACCTGAAACACTCCTCAGAGGGGCATTCTGCAGACCTGAAACACTCCTCAGAGGGGCATTCTGTAGACCTGAAACACTCCTCAGAGGGGCATTCTGTAGACCTGAAACACTCCTCAAAGAGGCATTCTACAGACCTGAAACACTCCTCAAAGAGGCATTCTACAGACCTGAAACACTCCTCAAAGAGGCATTCTGTAGACCTGAAACACTCCTCAGAGGGGCATTATGCAGGCCTGAAACACTCCTCAGAGGGGCATTCTGTAGACCTGAAACACTCCTCAAAGAGGCATTCTACAGACCTGAAACACTCCTCAGAGGGGCATACTGTAGACCTGAAACACTCCTCAGAGGGGCATTCTGTAGACCTGAAACACTCCTCAGAGGGGCATTCTGTAGACCTGAAACACTCCTCAGAGAGGCATTCTGCAGACCTGAAACACTCCTCAGAGGGGCATTCTGTAGACCTGAAACACTCCTCAGAGGGGCATTCTGTAGACCTGAAACACTCCTCAGAGGGGCATTATGCAGACCAGAAACACTCCTCAAAGAGGCATTCTGTAGACCTGAAATACTCCTCAGAGGGGCATTCTGTAGACCTGAAATACTCCTCAGAGGGGCATTCTGCAGACCAGAAACACTCCTCAGAGGGGCATTCTGTAGACCTGAAACACTCCTCAGAGGGGCATTCTGTAGACCTGAAACACTCCTCAGAGGGGCATTCTGTAGACCTGAAACACTCCTCAGAGGGGCATTATGCAGGCCTGAAACACTCCTCAGAGGGGCATTCTGTAGACCTGAAACACTCCTCAGAGGGGCATTCTGCAGACCTGAAACACTCCTCAGAGGGGCATTATGCAGGCCTGAAACACTCCTCAGAGGGGCATTATGCAGACCTGAAACACTCCTCAAAGAGGCATTCTGTAGACCTGAAACACTCCTCAGAGGGGCATTCTGTAGACCTGAAACACTCCTCAAAGAGGCATTCTACAGACCTGAAACACTCCTCAGAGGGGCATACTGTAGACCTGAAACACTCCTCAGAGGGGCATTCTGTAGACCTGAAACACTCCTCAGAGGGGCATTCTGTAGACCTGAAACACTCCTCAAAGAGGCATTCTGCAGACCTGAAACACTCCTCAGAGGGGCATTCTGTAGACCTGAAACACTCCTCAGAGGGGCATTCTGTAGACCTGAAACACTCCTCAGAGGGGCATTCTGTAGACCTGAAACACTCCTCAGAGGGGCATTCTGCAGACCTGAAACACTCCTCAAAGAGGCATTCTGTAGACCTGAAACACTCCTCAGAGGGGCATTCTGTAGACCTGAAACACTCCTCAGAGGGGCATTCTGCAGACCAGAAACACTCCTCAAAGAGGCATTCTGTAGACCTGAAACACTCCTCAGAGGGGCATTCTGTAGACCTGAAACACTCCTCAGAGGGGCATTCTGCAGACCTGAAACACTCCTCAGAGGGGCATTCTGCAGAACTGAAACACTCCTCAAAGAGGCATTCTACAGACCTGAAACACTCCTCAAAGAGGCATTCTGTAGACCTGAAACACTCCTCAGAGGGGCATTCAATAGACCTGAAACATTCCTCAAAGAGGCATTCTGCAGACCTGAAACACTCCTCAGAGGGGCATTCTGCAGACCTGAAACACTCCTCAGAGGGGCATTCTGCAGACCTGAAACACTCCTCAAAGTGGCATTCTACAGACCTGAAACACTCCTCAGAGGGGCTTTCTGTAGACCTGAAACACTCCTCAAAGGGGCATTCTGTAGACCTGAAACACTCCTCAGAGGGGCATTCTGTAGACCTGAAACACTCCTCAGAGGGGCATTATGTAGACCTGAAACACTCCTCAGAGGGGCATTCTGTAGACCTGAAACACTCCTCAGAGGGGCATTATGCAGACCTGAAACACTCCTCAGAGGGGCATTCTGTAGACCTGAAACACTCCTCAGAGGGGCATTCTACAGACCTGAAACACTCCTCAGAGGGGCATTCTGTAGACCTGAAACACTCCTCAGAGGGGCATTCTGTAGACCTGAAACACTCCTCAGAGGGGCATTCTGTAGACCTGAAACACTCCTCAAAGAGGCATTCTGCAGACCTGAAACACTCCTCAGAGGGGCATTCTGTAGACCTGAAACACTCCTCAGAGGGGCATTCTGTAGACCTGAAACACTCCTCAGAGGGGCATTATGCAGTCCAGAAACACTCCTCAGAGGGGCATTCTGTAGACCTGAAACACTCCTCAGAGGGGCATTCTGTAGACCTGAAACACTCCTCAGAGGGGCATTCTGCAGACCTGAAACACTCCTCAGAGGGGCATTCTGTAGACCTGAAACACTCCTCAGAGGGGCATTCTGTAGACCTGAAACACTCCTCAGAGAGGCATTCTGCAGACCTGAAACACTCCTCAGAGGGGCATTCTGTAGACCTGAAAGACTCCTCAGAGGGGCATTCTGTAGACCTGAAGCACTCCTCAGAGGGGCATTCTGTAGACCTGAAACACTCCTCAGAGGGGCATTATGCAGACCAGAAACACTCCTCAAAGAGGCATTCTGTAGACCTGAAACACTCCTCAGAGGGGCATTCTGTAGACCTGAAACACTCCTCAGAGGGGCATTATGCAGACCAGAAACACTCCTCAAAGAGGCATTCTGTAGACCTGAAACACTCCACAGAGGGGCATTCTGTAGACCTGAAACACTCCTCAGAGGGGCATTCTACAGTCCTGAAACACTCCTCAAAGAGGCATTCTACAGACCTGAAACACTCCTCAGAGGGCCATTCTGTAGACCTGAAACACTCCTCAGAGGGGCATTATGCAGACCAGAAACACTCCTCAAAGAGGCATTCTGTAGACCTGAAATACTCCTCAGAGGGGCATTCTGTAGACCTGAAACACTCCTCAGAGGGGCATTATGCAGACCAGAAACACTCCTCAAAGAGGCATTCTGTAGACCTGAAACACCCCACAGAGGGGCATTCTGTAGACCTGAAACACTCCTCAGAGGGGCATTCTGCAGACCTGAAACACTCCTCAAAGAGGCATTCTACAGACCTGAAACACTCCTCAGAGGGCCATTCTGTAGACCTGAAACACTCCTCAGAGGGGCATTCTGTAGACCTGAAACACTCCTCAGAGGGGCATTCTGTAGACCTGAAACACTCCTCAGAGTGGCATTCTGTAGACCTGAAACACTCCTCAGAGGGGCATTCTGTAGACCTGAAACACTCCTCAGAGAGGCATTCTACAGACCTGAAACACTCCTCAGAGGGGCATTCTGTAGACCTGAAACACCCCTCAGAGGGGCATTCTGTAGACCTGAAACACTCCTCAAAGAGGCATTCTACAGAACTGAAACACTCCTCAAAGAGGCATTCTGCAGACCTGAAACACTCCTCAAAGAGGCATTCTACAGACCTGAAACACTCCTCAGAGGGGCATTCAAGAGACCTGAAACACTCCTCAAAGAGGCATTCTACAGACCGGAAACACTCCTCAGAGGGGCATTCTATAGACCTGAAACACTCCTCAGAGGGGCATTCTGTAGACCTGAAACACTCCTCAGAAGGGGCATTCTACAGACCTGAAACACTCCTCAGAGGGGCATTCTGTAGACCTGAAACACTCCTCAAAGAGGCATTCTGTAGACCTGAAACACTCCTCAGAGGGGCATACTGTAGACCTGAAACACTCCTCAGAGGGGCATTCTGTAGACCTGAAACACTCCTCAGAGGGGCATTCTGTAGACCTGAAACACTCCTCAGAGGGGCATTATGCAGGCCTGAAACACTCCTCAGAGGGGCATTCTGTAGACCTGAAACACTCCACAGAGAGGCATTCTACAGACCTGAAACACTCCTCAGAGGGGCATACTGTAGACCTGAAACACTCCTCAGAGGGGCATTCTGTAGACCTGAAACACTCCTCAGAGGGGCATTCTGTAGACCTGAAACACTCCTCAGAGGGGCATTATGCAGACCTGAAACACTCCTCAGAGGGGAATTCTGTAGACCTGAAGCACTCCTCAGAGGGGCATTCTGTAGACCTGAAACACTCCTAAGAGGGGCATTATGCAGACCAGAAACACTCCTCAAAGAGGCATTCTGTAGACCTGAAATACTCCTCAGAGGGGCATTCTGTAGACCTGAAACACTCCTCAGAGGGGCATTATGCAGACCAGAAACACTCCTCAAAGAGGCATTCTGTAGACCTGAAACACCCCTCAGAGGGGCATTCTGTAGACCTGAAACACTCCTCAGAGGGGCATTCTACAGACCTGAAACACTCCTCAAAGAGGCATTCTGCAGACCTGAAACACTCCTCAGAGGGGCATTCTGTAGACCTGAAACACTCCTCAGAGGGGCATTCTGTAGACCTGAAACACTCCTCAGAGGGGCATTATGCAGACCTGAAACACTCCTCAGAGGGGCATTCTGTAGACCTGAAACACTCCTCAGAGGGGCATTCTGTAGACCTGAAACACTCCTCAGAGGGGCATTCTGTAGACCTGAAACACTCCTCAGAGGGGCATTCTGCAGACCTGAAACACTCCTCAGAGGGGCATTCTGTAGACCTGAAACACTCCTCAGAGGGGCATTCTGTAGACCTGAAACACTCCTCAGAGGGGCATTCTGTAGACCTGAAACACTCCTCAGAGGGGCATTCTGTAGACCTGAAACACTCCTCAAAGAGGCATTCTACAGACCTGAAACACTCCTCAGAGGGGCATTCTGTAGACCTGAAACACTCCTCAGAGGGGCATTCTGTAGACCTGAAACACTCCTCAGAGGGGCATTCTGCAGAACTGAAACACTCCTCAAAGGGGCATTCTGCAGACCTGAAACACTCCTCAAAGTGGCATTCTGCAGACCTGAAACACTCCTCAGAGGGGCATTCAAGAGACCTGAAACACTCCTCAAAGAGGCATTCTACAGACCTGAAACACTCCTCAGAGGGGCATTATGCAGGCCTGAAACACTCCTCAGAGGGGCATTCTGTAGACCTGAAACACTCCTCAAAGGGGCATTCTGTAGACCTGAAACACTCCTCAGAGGGGCATTCTGTAGACCTGAAACACTCCTCAGAGGGGCATTCTGCAGGCCTGAAACACTCCTCAGAGGGGCATTCTGTAGACCTGAAACACTCCTCAAAGAGGCATTCTACAGACCTGAAACACTCCTCAGAGGGGCATTCTGTAGACCTGAAACACTCCTCAGAGGGGCATTCTGTAGACCTGAAACACTCCTCAGAGGGGCATTCTGTAGACCTGAAACACTCCTCAAAGAGGCATTCTACAGACCTGAAACACTCCTCAGAGGGGCATTCTGTAGACCTGAAACACTCCTCAGAGGGGCATTCTGTAGACCTGAAACACTCCTCAGAGGGGCATTATGCAGACCAGAAACACTCCTCAAAGGGGCATTCTGTAGACCTGAAACACTCCTCAGAGGGGCATTCTGTAGACCTGAAACACTCCTCAGAGGGGCATTCTGCAGACCAGAAACACTCCTCAGAGGGGCATTCTGTAGACCTGAAACACTCCTCAGAGGGGCATTCTGTAGACCTGAAACACTCCTCAGAGGGGCATTCTGTAGACCTGAAACACTCCTCAGAGGGGCATTATGCAGACCTGAAACACTCCTCAAAGGGGCATTCTGTAGACCTGAAACACTCCTCAAAGAGGCATTCTACAGACCTGAAACACTCCTCAGAGGGGCATACTGTAGACCTGAAACACTCCTCAGAGGGGCATTCTGTAGACCTGAAACACTCCTCAGAGGGGCATTCTGTAGACCTGAAACACTCCTCAGAGGGGCATTCTGTAGACCTGAAACACTCCTCAAAGAGGCATTCTACAGAACTGAAACACTCCTCAAAGGGGCATTCTACAGACCTGAAACACTCCTCAAAGAGGCATTCTGTAGACCTGAAACACTCCTCAGAGGGGCATTCAATAGACCTGAAACATTCCTCAAAGACGCATTCTACAGACCTGAAACACTCCTCAAAGGGGCATTATGCAGGCCTGAAACACTCCTCAAAGGGGCACTCTGTAGACCTGAAACACTCCTCAAAGAGGCATTCTGCAGACCTGAAACACTCCTCAGAGGGGCATTCTGTAGACCTGAAACACTCCTCAGAGGGGCATTCTGCAGGCCTGAAACACTCCTCAAAGGGGCATTCTGTAGACCTGAAACACTCCCCAAAGAGGCATTCTACAGACCTGAAACACTCCTCAGAGGGGCATTCTGTAGACCTGAAACACTCCTCAGAGGGGCATTCTGTAGACCTGAAACACTCCTCAGAGGGGCATTCTGTAGACCTGAAACACTCCTCAGAGGGGCATTCTACAGACCTGAAACACTCCTCAGAGGGGCATTCTGTAGACCTGAAGCACTCCTCAGAGGGGCATTCTGTAGACCTGAAACACTCCTCAGAGGGGCATTATGCAGACCAGAAACACTCCTCAAAGAGGCATTCTGTAGACCTGAAACACTCCTCAGAGGGGCATTCTGTAGACCTGAAACACTCCTCAGAGGGGCATTCTGTAGACCTGAAACACTCCTCAGAGGGGCATACTGTAGACCTGAAACACTCCTCAGAGGGGCATTCTGTAGACCTGAAACACTCCTCAGAGGGGCATTCTGTAGACCTGAAACACTCCTCAGAGGGGCATTATGCAGGCCTGAAACACTCCTCAAAGGGGCATTCTGTAGACCTGAAACACTCCCCAAAGAGGCATTCTACAGACCTGAAACACTCCTCAGAGGGGCATACTGTAGACCTGAAACACTCCTCAGAGGGGCATTCTGTAGACCTGAAACACTCCTCAGAGGGGCATTCTGTAGACCTGAAACACTCCTCAGAGGGGCATTCTGTAGACCTGAAACACTCCTCAAAGAGGCATTCTACAGACCTGAAACACTCCTCAGAGGGGCATTCTGTAGACCTGAAACACCCCTCAGAGGGGCATTCTGTAGACCTGAAACACTCCTCAAAGAGGCATTCTACAGAACTGATACACTCCTCAAAGAGGCATTCTACAGACCTGAAACACTCCTCAAAGAGGCATTCTGCAGACCTGAAACACTCCTCAGAGGGGCATTCAAGAGACCTGAAACACTCCTCAAAGACGCATTCTACAGACCGGAAACACTCCTCAGAGGGGCATTCTGCAGACCTGAAACACTCCTCAGAGGGGCATTCTGCAGGCCTGAAACACTCCTCAAAGGGGCATTCTACAGACCTGAAACACTCCTCAGAGGGGCATTCTGTAGACCTGAAACACTCCTCAAAGAGGCATTCTGTAGACCTGAAACACTCCTCAGAGGGGCATTCTGTAGACCTGAAACACTCCTCAAAGAGGCATTCTACAGACCTGAAACACTCCTCAGAGGGGCATACTGTAGACCTGAAACACTCCTCAGAGGGGCATTCTGTAGACCTGAAACACTCCTCAGAGGGGCATTCTGTAGACCTGAAACACTCCTCAAAGAGGCATTCTACAGACCTGAAACACTCCTCAGAGGGGCATTCTGTAGACCTGAAACACCCCTCAGAGGGGCATTCTGTAGACCTGAAACACTCCTCAGAGGGGCATTCTACGGACCAGAAACACTCCTCAGAGGGTCATACTGTAGACCTGAAACACTCCTGAGGGACATTCTGTAGACCTGAAACACTCCTCAGAGGGGCATTCTGTAGACCTGAAACACTCCTCAGAGGGGCATTATGCAGGCCTGAAACACTCCTCAAAGGGGAATTCTGTAGACCTGAAGCACTCCTCAGAGGGGCATTCTGTAGACCTGAAACACTCCTAAGAGGGGCATTATGCAGACCAGAAACACTCCTCAAAGAGGCATTCTGTAGACCTGAAATACTCCTCAGAGGGGCATTCTGTAGACCTGAAACACTCCTCAGAGGGGCATTATGCAGACCAGAAACACTCCTCAAAGAGGCATTCTGTAGACCTGAAACACCCCTCAGAGGGGCATTCTGTAGACCTGAAACACTCCTCAGAGTGGCATTCTACAGACCTGAAACACTCCTCAAAGAGGCATTCTACAGACCTGAAACACTCCTCAGAGGGGCATTCTGTAGACCTGAAACACTCCTCAGAGGGGCATTCTGTAGACCTGAAACACTCCTCAGAGGGGCATTATGCAGGCCCGAAACACTCCTCAGAGGGGCATTCTGTAGACCTGAAACACTCCTCAGAGGGGCATTCTGTAGACCTGAAACACTCCTCAGAGGGGCATTCTGTAGACCTGAAACACTCCTCAGAGGGGCATTCTACAGACCTTAAACACTCCTGAGAGGGGCATTCTGTAGACCTGAAACACTCCTCAGAGGGGCATTCTGTAGACCTGAAACACTCCTCAGAGGGGCATTCTGTAGACCTGAAACACTCCTCAGAGGGGCATTCTGTAGACCTGAAACGCTCCTCAAAGAGGCATTCTACAGACCTGAAACACTCCTCAGAGGGGCATTCTGTAGACCTGAAACACTCCTCAGAGGGGCATTCTGTAGACCTGAAACACTCCTCAAAGAGGCATTCTACAGAACTGATACACTCCTCAAAGAGGCATTCTACAGACCTGAAACACTCCTCAAAGAGGCATTCTACAGACCTGAAACACTCCTCAGAGGGGCATTCAAGAGACCTGAAACATTCCTCAAAGACGCATTCCACAGACCGGAAACACTCCTCAAAGGGGCATTATGCAGGCCTGAAACACTCCTCAAAGGGGCACTCTGTAGACCTGAAACACTCCCCAAAGAGGCATTCTACAGACCTGAAACACTCCTCAGAGGGGCATTCTGTAGACCTGAAACACTCCTCAGAGGGGCATTATGCAGGCCTGAAACACTCCTCAAAGGGGCACTCTGTAGACCTGAAACACTCCCCAAAGAGGCATTCTACAGACCTGAAACACTCCTCAGAGGGGCATACTGTAGACCTGAAACACTCCTCAGAGGGGCATTCTGTAGACCTGAAACACTCCTCAGAGGGGCATTCTGTAAACCTGAAACACTCCTCAAAGAGGCATTCTACAGACCTGAAACACTCCTCAGAGGGGCATTCTGTAGACCTGAAGCACTCCTCAGAGGGGCATTCTGTAGACCTGAAACACTCCTCAGAGGGGCATTATGCAGACCAGAAACACTCCTCAAAGAGGCATTCTGTAGACCTGAAACACTCCTCAGAGGGGCATTCTGTAGACCTGAAACACTCCTCAGAGGGGCATTCTGTAGACCAGAAACACTCCTCAGAGGGGCATTCTGTAGACCTGAAACACTCCTCAGAGGGGCATTCTGTAGACCTGAAACACTCCTCAGAGGGGCATTCTGTAGACCTGAAACACTCCTCAGAGGGGCATTATGCAGGCCTGAAACACTCCTCAGAGGGGCATTCTGTAGACCTGAAACACTCCTCAAAGAGGCATTCTACAGACCTGAAACACTCCTCAGAGGGGCATTCTGTAGACCTGAAACACTCCTCAGAGGGGCATTCTGTAGACCTGAAACACTCCTCAGAGGGGCATTCTGTAGACCTGAAACACTCCTCAAAGAGGCATTCTCCAGACCTGAAACACTCCTCAGAGGGGCATTCTGTAGACCTGAAAGACTCCTCAGAGGGGCATTCTGTAGACCTGAAGCACTCCTCAGAGGGGCATTCTGTAGACCTGAAACACTCCTCAGAGGGGCATTATGCAGACCAGAAACACTCCTCAGAGGGGCATTCTGTAGACCTGAAACACTCCTCAGAGGGGCATTATGCAGGCCCGAAACACTCCTCAGAGGGGCATTCTGTAGACCAGAAACACTCCTCAGAGGGGCATTCTGTAGACCTGAAACACTCCTCAGAGGGGCATTATGCAGGCCCGAAACACTCCTCAGAGGGGCATTCTGTAGACCTGAAACACTCCTCAGAGTGGCATTCTGTAGACCTGAAACACTCCTCAGAGGGGCATTCTGTAGACCTGAAACACTCCTCAGAGGGGCATTCTTCAGACCTTAAACACTCCTGAGAGGGGCATTCTGTAGACCTGAAACACTCCTCAGAGGGGCATTCTGTAGACCTGAAACACTCCTCAGAGGGGCATTCTGTAGACCTGAAACACTCCTCAAAGAGGCATTCTACAGACCTGAAACACTCCTCAGAGGGGCATTCTGTAGACCTGAAACACGCCTCAGAGGGGCATTCTGTAGACCTGAAACACTCCTCAGAGAGGCATTCTGCAGAACTGAAACACTCCTCAAAGAGGCATTCTACAGACCTGAAACACTCCTCAAAGAGGCATTCTAGAGACCTGAAACACTCCTCAGAGGGGCATTCAAGAGACCTGAAACACTCCTCAAAGACGCATTCCACAGACCTGGAAACACTCCTCGAAGGGGGGTTTCTACAGACCTGAAACACTCCTCAGAGGGGCATTCTGTAGACCTGAAACACTCCTCAGAGGGGCATTCTGTAGACCTGAAACACTCCTCAGAGGGGCATTCTACAGACCTGAAACACTCCTCAGAGGGGCATTCTGTAGACCTGAAACACTCCTCAGAGGGGCATTCTGTAGACCTGAAACACTCCTCAAAGGGGCATTCTGCAGAACTGAAACACTCCTCAAAGAGGCATTCTACAGACCTGAAACACTCCTCAAAGAGGCATTCTGGAGACCTGAAACACTCCTCAGAGGGGCATTCAATAGACCTGAAACATTCCTCAAAGAGGCATTCCACAGCCTGGAAACACTCCTCAGAAGGGGGTTTCTACAGACCTGAAACACTCCTCAGAGGGGCATTCTGTAGACCTGAAACACTCCTCAAAGAGGCATTCTGTAGACCTGAAGCACTCCTCAGAGGGGCATTCTGTAGACCTGAAACACTCCTCAGAGGGGCATTCTGTAGACCTGAAACACTCCTCAGAGGGGCATTCTGTAGACCTGAAACACTCCTCAGAGGGGCATTATGCAGGCCTGAAACACTCCTCAAAGGGGCACTCTGTAGACCTGAAGCACTCCCCAAAGAGGCATTCTACAGACCTGAAACACTCCTCAGATGGGCATACTGTAGACCTGAAACACTCCTCAGAGGGGCATTCTGTAGACCTGAAACACTCCTCAGAGGGGCATTCTGTAGACCTGAAACACTCCTCAGAGGGGCATTCTACAGACCTGAAACACTCCTCAGAGGGGCATTCTGTAGACCTGAAACACTCCTCAGAGGGGCATTCTGTAGACCTGAAACACTCCTCAGAGGGGCATTATGCAGACCAGAAACACTCCTCAAAGAGGCATTCTGTAGACCTGAAATACTCCTCAGAGGGGCATTCTGTAGACCTGAAACATTCCTCAGAGGGGCATTATGCAGACCAGAAACACTCCTCAAAGAGGCATTCTGTAGACCTGAAACACCCCTCAGAGGGGCATTCTACAGACCTGAAACACTCCTCGAAGGGGCATTCTACAGACCAGAAACACTCCTCAGAGGGGCATACTGTAGACCTGAAACACTCCTCAGAGGGGCATTCTGTAGACCTGAAACACTCCTCAGAGGGGCATTCTGTAAACCTGAAACACTCCTCAAAGAGGCATTCTACAGACCTGAAACACTCCTCAGAGGGGCATTCTGTAGACCTGAAGCACTCCTCAGAGGGGCATTCTGTAGACCTGAAACACTCCTCAGAGGGGCATTATGCAGACCAGAAACACTCCTCAAAGAGGCATTCTGTAGACCTGAAACACTCCTCAGAGGGGCATTCTGTAGACCTGAAACACTCCTCAGAGGGGCATTCTACAGACCAGAAACACTCCTCAGAGGGGCATACTGTAGACCTGAAACACTCCTCAGAGGGGCATTCTGTAGACCTGAAACACTCCTCAGAGGGGCATTCTGTAGACCTGAAACACTCCTCAGAGGGGCATTCTGTAGGCCTGAAACACTCCTCAAAGGGGCATTCTGTAGACCTGAAACACTCCTCAAAGAGGCATTCTGCAGACCTGAAACACTCCTCAGAGGGGCATACTGTAGACCTGAAACACTCCTCAGAGGGGCATTCTGTAGACCTGAAACACTCCTCAGAGGGGCATTCTGTAAACCTGAAACAGTCCTCAAAGAGGCATTCTACAGACCTGAAACACTCCTCAGAGGGGCATTCTGTAGACCTGAAAGACTCCTCAGAGGGGCATTCTGTAGACCTGAAGCACTCCTCAGAGGGGCATTCTGTAGACCTGAAACACTCCTCAGAGGGGCATTATGCAGACCAGAAACACTCCTCAAAGAGGCATTCTGTAGACCTGAAACACTCCTCAGAGGGGCATTATGCAGGCCCGAAACACTCCTCAGAGGGGCATTCTGTAGACCAGAAACACTCCTCAGAGGGGCATTCTGTAGACCTGAAACACTCCTCAGAGGGGCATTATGCAGGCCCGAAACACTCCTCAGAGGGGCATTCTGTAGACCTGAAACACTCCTCAGAGGGGCATTCTGTAGACCTGAAACACTCCTCAGAGGGGCATTCTGTAGACCTGAAACACTCCTTAGAGGGGCATTCTACAGACCTTAAACACTCCTGAGAGGGGCATTCTGTAGACCTGAAACACTCCTCAGAGGGGCATTCTGTAGACCTGAAACACTCCTCAGAGGGGCATTCTGTAGACCTGAAACACTCCTCAAAGAGGCATTCTACAGACCTGAAACACTCCTCAGAGGGGCATTCTGTAGACCTGAAACACGCCTCAGAGGGGCATTCTGTAGACCTGAAACACTCCTCAAAGAGGCATTCTACAGAACTGATACACTCCTCAAAGAGGCATTCTACAGACCTGAAACACTCCTCAAAGAGGCATTCTAGAGACCTGAAACACTCCTCAGAGGGGCATTCAAGAGACCTGAAACATTCCTCAAAGACGCATTCCACAGCCTGGAAACACTCCTCGAAGGGGGTTTCTACAGACCTGAAACACTCCTCAAAGGGGCATTCTGTAGACCTGAAACACTCCTCAGAGGGGCATTCTGTAGACCTGAAACACTCCTCAGAGGGGCATTCTACAGACCTTAAACACTCCTGAGAGGGGCATTCTGTAGACCTGAAACACTCCTCAGAGGGGCATTCTGTAGACCTGAAACACTCCTCAAAGAGGCATTCTACAGAACTGATACACTCCTCAAAGAGGCATTCTACAGACCTGAAACACTCCTCAAAGAGGCATTCTAGAGACCTGAAACACTCCTCAGAGGGGCATTCAAGAGACCTGAAACATTCCTCAAAGACGCATTCCACAGCCTGGAAACACTCCTCGAAGGGGGTTTCTACAGACCTGAAACACTCCTCAAAGGGGCATTCTGTAGACCTGAAACACTCCTCAAAGAGGCATTCTGTAGACCTGAAACACTCCTCAGAGGGGCATACTGTAGACCTGAAACACTCCTGAGGGACATTCTGTAGACCTGAAACACTCCTCAGAGGGGCATTCTGTAGACCTGAAACACTCCTCAGAGGGGCATTATGCAGGCCTGAAACACTCCTCAAAGGGGCACTCTGTAGACCTGAAGCACTCCCCAAAGAGGCATTCTACAGACCTGAAACACTCCTCAGATGGGCATACTGTAGACCTGAAACACTCCTCAGAGGGGCATTCTGTAGACCTGAAACACTCCTCAGAGGGGCATTCTGTAAACCTGAAACACTCCTCAAAGAGGCATTCTACAGACATGAAACACTCATCAGAGGGGCATTCTGTACACCTGAAGCACTCCTCAGAGGGGCATTCTGTAGACCTGAAACACTCCTCAGAGGGGCATTATGCAGACCAGAAACACTCCTCAAAGAGGCATTCTGTAGACCTGAAATACTCCTCAGAGGGGCATTCTGTAGACCTGAAACACTCCTCAGAGGGGCATTATGCAGACCAGAAACACTCCTCAAAGAGGCATTCTGTAGACCTGAAACACCCCTCAGAGGGGCATTCTACAGACCTGAAACACTCCTCGAAGGGGCATTCTACAGACCAGAAACACTCCTCAGAGGGGCATACTGTAGACCTGAAAAACTCCTGAGGGACATTCTGTAGACCTGAAACACTCCTCAGAGGGGCATTCTGTAGACCTGAAACACTCCTCAGAGGGGCATTATGCAGGCCTGAAACACTCCTCAAAGGGGCATTCTGTAGACCTGAAGCACTCCCCAAAGAGGCATTCTACAGACCTGAAACACTCCTCAGAGGGGCATACTGTAGACCTGAAACACTCCTCAGAGGGGCATTCTGTAGACCTGAAACACTCCTCAGAGGGGCATTCTGTAAACCTGAAACAGTCCTCAAAGAGGCATTCTACAGACCTGAAACAATCCTCAGAGGGGCATTCTGTAGACCTGAAGCACTCCTCAGAGGGGCATTCTGTAGACCTGAAACACTCCTCAGAGGGGCATTATGCAGACCAGAAACACTCCTCAAAGAGGCATTCTGTAGACCTGAAATACTCCTCAGAGGGGCATTCTGTAGACCTGAAACACTCCTCAGAGGGGCATTATGCAGACCAGAAACATTCCTCAAAGAGGCATTCTGTAGACCTGAAACACCCCTCAGAGGGGCATTCTGTAGACCTGAAACACTCCTCAGATGGGCATTCTACAGACCTGAAACACTCCTCAAAGAGGCATTCTACAGACCTGAAACACTCCTCAGAGGGCCATTCTGTAGACCTGAAACACTCCTCATAGGGGCATTCTGTAGACCTGAAACACTCCTCAGAGGGGCATTATGCAGGCCCGAAACACTCCTCAGAGGGGCATTCTGTAGACCTGAAACACTCCTCAGTTGGGCATTCTGTAGACCTGAAACACTCCTCAGAGGGGCATTCTGTAGACCTGAAACACTCCTCAGAGGGGCATTCTACAGACCTTAAACACTCCTGAGAGGGGCATTCTGTAGACCTGAAACACTCCTCAGAGGGGCATTCTGTAGACCTGAAACACTCCTCAGAGAGGCATTCTGTAGACCTGAAACACTCCTCAAAGAGGCATTCTACAGACCTAAAACACTCCTCAGAGGGGCATTCTGTAGACCTGAAACACCCCTCAGAGGGGCATACTGTAGACCTGAAACACTCCTCAAAGGGGCATTCTACAGACCTGAAACACTCCTCAAAGGGGCATTCTACAGACCTGAAACACTCCGCGAAGGGGCATTCTACAGACCTGAAACACTCCTCAAAGGGGCATTCTGTAGACCTGAAACACTCCTCAAAGAGGCATTCTGTAGACCTGAAACACTCCTCAGAGGGGCATACTGTAGACCTGAAACACTCCTGAGGGACATTCTGTAGACCTGAAACACTCCTCAAAGGGGCATTCTGTAGACCTGAAACACTCCTCAGAGGGGCATTATGCAGGCCTGAAACACTCCTCAAAGGGGCACTCTGTAGACCTGAAACACTCCCCAAAGAGGCATTCTACAGACCTGAAACACTCCTCATTGGGGCATACTGTAGACCTGAAACACTCCTCAGAGGGGCATTCTGTAGACCTGAAACACTCCTCAGATGGGCATTCTACAGACCTGAAACACTCCTCAAAGAGGCATTCTACAGACCTGAAACACTCCTCAGGGGGCCATTCTGTAGACCTGAAACACTCCTCTGAGGGGCATTCTGTAGACCTGAAACACTCCTCAGAGGGGCATTATGCAGGCCCGAAACACTCCTCAGAGGGGCATTCTGTAGACCTGAAACACTCCTCAGAGGGGCATTATGCAGACCAGAAACACTCCTCAAAGAGGCATTCTGTAGACCTGAAACACTCCTCAGAGGGGCATTCTGTAGACCTGAAACACTCCTCAGAGGGGCATTCTACAGACCAGAAACACTCCTCAGAGGGGCATACTGTAGACCTGAAACACTCCTGAGGGACATTCTGTAGACCTGAAACACTCCTCAGAGGGGCATTCTGTAGACCTGAAACACTCCTCAGAGGGGCATTATGCAGGCCTGAAACACTCCTCAAAGGGGCATTCTGTAGACCTGAAACACTCCCCAAAGAGGCATTCTACAGACCTGAAACACTCCTCAGAGGGGCATACTGTAGACCTGAAACACTCCTCAGAGGGGCATTCTGTAGACCTGAAACACTCCTCAGAGGGGCATTCTGTAGACCTGAAGCACTCCTCAGAGGGGCATTCTGTAGACCTGAAACACTCCTCAGAGGGGCATTATGCAGACCAGAAACACTCCTCAAAGAGGCATTCTGTAGACCTGAAACACTCCTCAGAGGGGCATTATGCAGGCCCGAAACACTCCTCAGAGGGGCATTCTGTAGACCAGAAACACTCCTCAGAGGGGCATTCTGTAGACCTGAAACACTCCTCAGAGGGGCATTATGCAGGCCCGAAACACTCCTCAGAGGGGCATTCTGTAGACCTGAAACACTCCTCAGAGGGGCATTCTGTAGACCTGAAACACTCCTCAGAGGGGCATTCTGTAGACCTGAAATACTCCTCAGAGGGGCATTCTACAGACCTTAAACACTACTGAGAGGGGCATTCTGTAGACCTGAAACACTCCTCAGAGGGGCATTCTGTAGACCTGAAACACTCCTCAGAGGGGCATTCTGTAGACCTGAAACACTCCTCAAAGAGGCATTCTACAGACCTGAAACACTCCTCAGAGGGGCATTCTGTAGACCTGAAACACGCCTCAGAGGGGCATTCTGTAGACCTGAAACACTCCTCAAAGAGGCATTCTACAGAACTGATACACTCCTCAAAGAGGCATTCTACAGACCTGAAACACTCCTCAAAGAGGCATTCTAGAGACCTGAAACACTCCTCAGAGGGGCATTCAAGAGACCTGAAACATTCCTCAAAGATGCATTCCACAGCCTGGAAACACTCCTCGAAGGGGGTTTCTACAGACCTGAAACACTCCTCAAAGGGGAATTCGATCAGACCTGAAACACTCCTCGAAGGGACATTCTACAGACCTGAAACACTCCTCAAAGGGGCATTCTGTAGACCTGAAACACTCCTCAAAGAGGCATTCTGTAGACCTGAAACACTCCTCAGAGGGGCATACTGTAGACCTGAAACACTCCTGAGGGACATTCTGTAGACCTGAAACACTCCTCAGAGGGGCATTCTGTAGACCTGAAACACTCCTCAGAGGGGCATTATGCAGGCCTGAAACACTCCTCAAAGGGGCACTCTGTAGACCTGAAGCACTCCCCAAAGAGGCATTCTACAGACCTGAAACACTCCTCAGAGGGGCATACTGTAGACCTGAAACACTCCTCAGAGGGGCATTCTGTAGACCTGAAACACTCCTCAGAGGGGCATTATGCAGACCTGAAACACTCCTCAGAGGGGCATTCTGTAGACCTGAAGCACTCCTCAGAGGGGCATTCTGCAGACCTGAAACACTCCTCAGAGGGGCATACTGCAGACCTGAAACACTCCTCAGAGGGGCATTCTGTAGACCTGAAACACTCCTCAGAGGGGCATTCTGTAGACCTGAAACACTCCTCAAAGGGGCATTCTACAGACCTGAAACACTCATCAGAGGGGCATTCTGTACACCTGAAGCACTCCTCAGAGGGGCATTCTGTAGACCTGACACACTCCTCAGAGGGGCATTATGCAGACCAGAAACACTCCTCAAAGAGGCATTCTGTAGACCTGAAATACTCCTCAGAGGGGCATTCTGTAGACCTGAAACACTCCTCAGAGGGGCATTATGCAGACCAGAAACACTCCTCAAAGAGGCATTCTGTAGACCTGAAACACCCCTCAGAGGGGCATTCTACAGACCTGAAACACTCCTCGAAGGGGCATTCTACAGACCAGAAACACTCCTCAGAGGGGCATTCTGTAAACCTGAAACAGTCCTCAAAGAGGCATTCTACAGACCTGAAACACTCCTCAGAGGGGCATTCTGTAGACCTGAAGCACTCCTCAGAGGGGCATTCTGTAGACCTGAAACACTCCTCAGAGGGGCATTATGCAGACCAGAAACACTCCTCAAAGAGGCATTCTGTAGACCTGAAATACTCCTCAGAGGGGCATTCTGTAGACCTGAAACACTCCTCAGAGGGGCATTATGCAGACCAGAAACACTCCTCAAAGAGGCATTCTGTAGACCTGAAACACTCCTCAGAGGGGCATTCTGTAGACCTGAAACACTCCTCAGATGGGCATTCAACAGACCTGAAACACTCCTCAAAGAGGCATTCTGTAGACCTGAAACACTCCTCAGAGGGGCATTCTGTAGACCTGAAACACTCCTCAGAGGGGCATTATGCAGGCCCGAAACACTCCTCAGAGGGGCATTCTGTAGACCTGAAACACTCCTCAGATGGGCATTCTGTAGACCTGAAACACTCCTCAGAGGGGCATTCTGTAGACCTGAAACACTCCTCAGAGGGGCATTCTACAGACCTGAAACACTCCTGAGAGGGGCATTCTGTAGACCTGAAACACTCCTCAGAGGGGCATTCTGTAGACCTGAAACACTCCTCAGAGGGGCATTCTGTAGACCTGAAACACTCCTCAGAGAGGCATTCTACAGACCTGAAACACTCCTCAGAGGGGCATTCTGTAGACCTGAAACACTCCTCAGAGGGGCATTCTACAGACCTGAAACACTCCTCAAAGGGGCATTCTGTAGACCTGAAACACTCCTCAAAGAGGCATTCTACAGACCTGAAACACTCCTCAGAGGGGCATTCTGTAGACCTGAAACACTCCTCAGAGGGGCATTCTGTAGACCTGAAACACTCCTCAGAGGGGCATTCTGTAGACCTGAAACACTCCTCAGAGGGGCATTCTGTAGACCTGAAACACTCCTCAGAGGGGCATTCTGCAGACCTGAAACACTCCTCAGAGGGGCATACTGTAGACCTGAAACACTCCTCAAAGAGGCATTCTGCAGACCTGAAACACTCCTCAGAAGGGGCATTCTGTAGACCTGAAACACTCCTCAGAGGGGCATTCTGTAGACCTGAAACACTCCTCAAAGAGGCATTCTACAGACCTGAAACACTCCTCAGAGGGGCATTCTGTAGACCTGAAGCACTCCTCAGAGGGGCATTCTGTAGACCTGAAACACTCCTCAGAGGGGCATTCTGCAGACCAGAAACACTCCTCAGAGGGGCATTCTGTAGACCTGAAACACTCCTCAGAGGGGCATTCTGTAGACCTGAAACACTCCTCAGAGGGGCATTCTGCAGACCTGAAACACTCCTCAAAGAGGCATTCTGTAGACCTGAAACACTCCTCAGAGGGGCATTCTGTAGACCTGAAACACTCCTCAGAGGGGCATTATGCAGGCCCGAAACACTCCTCAGAGGGGCATTCTGTAGACCTGAAACACTCCTCAGTTGGGCATTCTGTAGACCTGAAACACTCCTCAGAGGGGCATTCTGTAGACCTGAAACACTCCTCAGAGGGGCATTCTACAGACCTTAAACACTCCTGAGAGGGGCATTCTGTAGACCTGAAACACTCCTCAGAGGGGCATTCTGTAGACCTGAAACACTCCTCAGAGGGGCATTCTGTAGACCTGAAACACTCCTCAAAGAGGCATTCTACAGACCTGAAACACTCCTCAAAGGGGCATTCTACAGACCTGAAACACTCCGCGAAGTGGCATTCTACAGACCTGAAACACTCATCAAAGGGGCATTCTGTAGACCTGAAACACACCTCAAAGAGGCATTCTGTAGACCTGAAACACTCCTCAGACTGGCATACTGTAGACCTGAAACACTCCTGAGGGACATTCTGTAGACCTGAAACACTCCTCAAAGGGGCATTCTGTAGACCTGAAACACTCCTCAGAGGGGCATTATGCAGGCCTGAAACACTCCTCAAAGGGGCACTCTGTAGACCTGAAACACTCCCCAAAGAGGCATTCTACAGACCTGAAACACTCCTCAGAGGGGCATTCTGTAGACCTGAAGCACTCCTCAGAGGGGCATTCTGTAGACCTGAAACACTCCTCAGAGGGACATTATGCAGACCAGAAACACTCCTCAAAGAGGCATTCTGTAGACCTGAAATACTCCTCAGAGGGGCATTCTGTAGACCTGAAACACTCCTCAGAGGGGCATTATGCAGACCAGAAACACTCCTCAAAGAGGCATTCTGAAGACTTGAAACACCCCTCAGAGGGGCATTCTGTAGACCTGAAACACTCCTCAGATGGGCATTCTACAGACCTGAAACACTCCTCAAAGAGGCATTCTGTAGACCTGAAACACTCCTCAGAGGGGCATTCTGTAGACCTGAAACACTCCTCAGAGGGGCATTATGCAGGCCCGAAACACTCCTCAGAGGGGCAATCTGTAGACCTGAAACACTCCTCAGTTGGGCATTCTGTAGACCTGAAACACTCCTCAGAGGGGCATTCTGTAGACCTGAAACACTGCTCAGAGGGGCATTCTACAGACCTTAAACACTCCTGAGAGGGGCATTCTGTAGACCTGAAACACTCCTCAGAGGGGTATTCTGTAGACCTGAAACACTCCTCAGAGGGGCATTCTGTAGACCTGAAACACTCCTCAAAGAGGCATTCTACAGACCTGAAACACTCCTCAAAGGGGCATTCTACAGACCTGAAACACTCCGCGAAGGGGCATTCTACAGACCTGAAACACTCCTCAAAGGGGCATTCTGTAGACCTGAAACACACCTCAAAGAGGCATTCTGTAGACCTGAAACACTCCTCAGACGGGCATACTGTAGACCTGAAACACTCCTGAGGGACATTCTGTAGACCTGAAACACTCCTCAAAGGGGCATTCTGTAGACCTGAAACACTCCCCAAAGAGGCATTCTACAGACCTGAAACACTCCTCAGAGGGGCATTCTGTAGACCTGAAACACTCCTCAGAGGGGCATTCTGTAAACCTGAAACAGTCCTCAAAGAGGCATTCTACAGACCTGAAACACTCCTCAGAGGGGCATTCTGTAGACCTGAAGCACTCCTCAGAGGGGCATTCTGTAGACCTGAAACACTCCTCAGAGGGGCATTATGCAGACCAGAAACACTCCTCAAAGAGGCATTCTGTAGACCTGAAATACTCCTCAGAGGGGCATTCTGTAGACCTGAAACACTCCTCAGAGGGGCATTATGCAGACCAGAAACACTCCTCAAAGAGGCATTCTGTAGACCTGAAACACCCCTCAGAGGGGCATTCTGTAGACCTGAAACACTCCTCAGATGGGCATTCTACAGACCTGAAACACTCCTCAAAGAGGCATTCTGTAGACCTGAAACACTCCTCAGAGGGGCATTCTGTAGACCTGAAACACTCCTCAGAGGGGCATTATGCAGGCCCGAAACACTCCTCAGAGGGGCATTCTGTAGACCTGAAACACTCCTCAGTTGGGCATTCTGTAGACCTGAAACACTCCTCAGAGGGGCATTCTGTAGACCTGAAACACTCCTCAGAGGGGCATTCTACAGACCTTAAACACTCCTGAGAGGGGCATTCTGTAGACCTGAAACACTCCTCAGAGTGGCATTCTGTAGACCTGAAACACTCCTCAGAGGGGCATTCTGTAGACCTGAAACACTCCTCAAAGAGGCATTCTACAGACCTGAAACACTCCTCAGAGGGGCATTCTGTAGACCTGAAACACCCGTCAGAGGGGCATACTGTAGACCTGAAACACTCCTCAAAGGGGCATTCTACAGACCTGAAACACTCCTCAAAGGGGCATTCTACATACCTGAAACACTCCGCGAAGGGGCATTCTACAGACCTGAAACACTCCTCAAAGGGGCATTCTGTAGACCTGAAACATTCCTCAAAGAGGCATTCTGTAGACCTGAAACACTCCTCAGACGGGCATACTGTAGACCTGAAACACTCCTGAAGGACATTCTGTAGACCTGAAACACTCCTCAAAGGGGCATTCTGTAGACCTGAAACACTCCTCAGAGGGGCATTATGCAGGCCTGAAACACTCCTCAAAGGGGCACTCTGTAGACCTGAAACACTCCCCAAAGAGGCATTCTACAGACCTGAAACACTCCTCAGAGGGGCATACTGTAGACCTGAAACACTCCTCAGAGGGGCATTCTGTAGACCTGAAACACTCCTCAGAGGGGCATTCTGTAGACCTGAAACACTCCTCAAAGAGGCATTCTACAGACCTGAAACACTCCTCAGAGGGGCATTCTGTAGACCTGAAGCACTCCTCAGAGGGGCATTCTGTAGACCTGAAACACTCCTCAGAGGGGCATTATGCAGTCCAGAAACACTCCTCAAAGAGGCATTCTGTAGACCTGAAACACCCCTCAGAGGGGCATTCTGTAGACCTGAAACACTCCTCAGAGGGGCATTCTACAGACCAGAAACACTCCTCAGAGGGGCATACTGTAGACCTGAAACACTCCTGAGGGACATTCTGTAGACCTGAAACACTCCTCAGAGGGGCATTCTGTAGACCTGAAACACTCCTCAGAGGGGCATTCTGTAGACCTGAAACACCCGTCAGAGGGGCATACTGTAGACCTGAAACACTCCTCAAAGGGGCATTCTACAGACCTGAAACACTCCTCAAAGGGGCATTCTACATACCTGAAACACTCCGCGAAGGGGCATTCTACAGACCTGAAACACTCCTCAAAGGGGCATTCTGTAGACCTGAAACATTCCTCAAAGAGGCATTCTGTAGACCTGAAACACTCCTCAGAGGGGCATACTGTAGACCTGAAACACTCCTGAGGGACATTCTGTAGACCTGAAACACTCCTCAGAGGGGCATTCTGTAGACCTGAAACACTCCTAAGAGGGGCATTATGCAGGCCTGAAACACTCCTCAAAGGGGCACTCTGTAGACCTGAACCACTCCCCAAAGAGGCATTCTACAGACCTGAAACACTCCTCAGAGGGGCATACTGTAGACCTGAAACACTCCTCAGAGGGGCATTGTGTAGACCTGAAACACTCCTCAGAGGGGCATTCTGTAGACCTGAAACACTCCTCAAAGAGGCATTCTACAGACCTGAAACACTCCTCAGAGGGGCATTCTGTAGACCTGAAGCACTCCTCAGAGGGGCATTCTGTAGACCTGAAACACTCCTCAGAGGGGCATTATGCAGTCCAGAAACACTCCTCAAAGAGGCATTCTGTAGACCTGAAACACCCCTCAGAGGGGCATTCTGTAGACCTGAAACACTCCTCAGAGGGGCATTCTACAGACCAGAAACACTCCTCAGAGGGGCATACTGTAGACCTGAAACACTCCTGAGGGACATTCTGTAGACCTGAAACACTCCTCAGAGGGGCATTCTGTAGACCTGAAACACTCCTCAGAGGTGCATTATGCAGGCCTGAAACACTCCTCAAAGGGGCATTCTGTAGACCTGAAACACTCCCCAAAGAGGCATTCTACAGACCTGAAACACTCCTCAGAGGGGCATACTGTAGACCTGAAACACTCCTCAGAGGGGCATTCTGTAGACCTGAAACACTCCTCAGAGGGGCATTCTGTAAACCTGAAACAGTCCTCAAAGAGGCATTCTACAGACCTGAAACACTCCTCAGAGGGGCATTCTGTAGACCTGAAAGACTCCTCAGAGGGGCATTCTGTAGACCTGAAGCACTCCTCAGAGGGGCATTCTGTAGACCTGAAACACTCCTCAGAGGGGCATTATGCAGACCAGAAACACTCCTCAAAGAGGCATTCTGTAGACCTGAAATACTCCTCAGAGGGGCATTCTGTAGACCTGAAACACTCCTCAGAGGGGCATTATGCAGACCAGAAACACTCCTCAAAGAGGCATTCTGTAGACCTGAAACACCCCTCAGAGGGGCATTCTGTAGACCTGAAACACTCCTCAGAGGGGCATTCTGCAGACCTGAAACACTCCTCAAAGAGGCATTCTACAGACCTGAAACACTCCTCAGAGGGGCATTCTGTAGACCTGAAACACTCCTCAGAGGGGCATTCTGTAGACCTGAAACACTCCTCAGAGGGGCATTATGCAGGCCCGAAACACTCCTCAGAGGGGCATTCTGTAGACCTGAAACACTCCTCAGAGGGGCATTCTGTAGACCTGAAACACTCCTCAGAGGGGCATTCTGTAGACCTGAAACACTCCTCAGAGGGGCATTCTGTAGACCTGAAACACTCCTCAGAGGGGTATTCTGTAGACCTGAAACACTCCTCAAAGAGGCATTCTACAGACCTGAAACACTCCTCAGAGGGGCATTCTGTAGACCTGAAACACCCCTCAGAGGGGCATTCTGTAGACCTGAAACACTCCTCAAAGAGGCATTCTACTGAACTGATACACTCCTCAAAGAGGCATTCTACACACCTGAAACACTCCTCAAAGTGGCATTCTACAGACCTGAAACACTCCTCAGAGGGGCATTCAAGAGACCTGAAACATTCCTCAAAGACTACATTCCACAGACCGGAAACACTCCTCAAAGGGGCATTCTACAGACCTGAAACACTCCTCAAAGGGGCATTCTACAGACCTGAAACACTCCTCGAAGGGGCATTCTACAGACCTGAAACACTCCTCAAAGGGGCATTCTGTAGACCTGAAACACTCCTCAAAGAGGCATACTGTAGACCTGAAACACTCCTGAGGGACATTCTGTAGACCTGAAACACTCCTCAGAGGGGCATTCTGTAGACCTGAAACACTCCTCAGAGGGGCATTATGCAGGCCTGAAACACTCCTCAAAGGGGCACTCTGTAGACCTGAAACACTCCCCAAAGAGGCATTCTACAGACCTGAAACACTCCTCAGAGGGGCATACTGTAGACCTGAAACACTCCTCAGAGGGGCATTCTGTAGACCTGAAACACTCCTCAGAGGGGCATTCTGTAGACCTGAAACACTCCTCAAAGAGGCATTCTACAGACCTGAAACACTCCTCAGAGGGGCATTCTGTAGACCTGAAGCACTCCTCAGAGGGGCATTCTGTAGACCTGAAACACTCCTCAGAGGGGCATTATGCAGACCAGAAACACTCCTCAAAGAGGCATTCTGTAGACCTGAAACACTCCTCAGAGGGGCATTCTGTAGACCTGAAACACTCCTCAGAGGGGCATTCTACAGACCAGAAACACTCCTCAGAGGGGCATACTGTAGACCTGAAACACTCCTGAGGGACATTCTGTAGACCTGAAACACTCCTCAGAGGGGCATTCTGTAGACCTGAAACACTCCTCAAAGAGGCATACTGTAGACCTGAAACACTCCTGAGGGACATTCTGTAGACCTGAAACACTCCTCAGAGGGGCATTCTGTAGACCTGAAACACTCCTCAGAGGGGCATACTGTAGACCTGAAACACTCCTCAGAGGGGCATTCTGTAGACCTGAAACACTCCTCAGAGGGGCATTCTGTAAACCTGAAACACTCCTCAAAGAGGCATTCTACAGACCTGAAACACTCCTCAGAGGGGCATTCTGTAGACCTGAAGCACTCCTCAGAGGGGCATTCTGTAGACCTGAAACACTCCTCAGATGGGCATTATGCAGTCCAGAAACACTCCTCAAAGAGGCATTCTGTAGACCTGAAACACCCCTCAGAGGGGCATTCTGTAGACCTGAAATACTCCTCAGAGGGGCATTCTACAGACCAGAAACACTCCTCAGAGGGGCATACTGTAGACCTGAAACACTCCTGAGGGACATTCTGTAGACCTGAAACACTCCTCAGAGGGGCATTCTGTAGACCTGAAACACTCCTCAGATGGGCATTATGCAGGCCTGAAACACTCCTCAAAGGGGCATTCTGTAGACCTGAAACACTCCCCAAAGAGGCATTCTACAGACCTGAAACACTCCTCAGATGGGCATACTGTAGACCTGAAACACTCCTCAGAGGGGCATTCTGTAGACCTGAAACACTCCTCAGAGGGGCATTCTGTAAACCTGAAACAGTCCTCAAAGAGGCATTCTACAGACCTGAAACACTCGTCAGAGGGGCATTCTGTAGACCTGAAAGACTCCTCAGAGGGCCATTCTGTAGACCTGAAACACTCCTCAGAGGGGCATTCTGTAGACCTGAAACACTCCTCAGAGGGGCATTCTGTAGACCTGAAACACTCCTCAGAGGGGCATTATGCAGGCCTGAAACACTCCTCAGAGGGGCATTCTGCAGACCTGAAACACTCCTCAGAGGGGCATACTGTAGACCTGAAACACTCCTCAGAGGGGCATTCTGTAGACCTGAAACACTCCTCAGAGGGGCATTCTGTAGACCTGAAACACTCCTCAAAGAGGCATTCTACAGACCTGAAACACTCCTCAGAGGGGCATTCTGTAGACCTGAAGCACTCCTCAGAGGGGCATTCTGTAGACCTGAAACACTCCTCAGAGGGGCATTATGCAGTCCAGAAACACTCCTCAAAGAGGCATTCTGTAGACCTGAAACACCCCTCAGAGGGGCATTCTGTAGACCTGAAACACTCCTCAGAGGGGCATTCTACAGACCAGAAACACTCCTCAGAGGGGCATACTGTAGACCTGAAACACTCCTGAGGGACATTCTGTAGACCTGAAACACTCCTCAGAGGGGCATTCTGTAGACCTGAAACACTCCTCAACAAAGAGGCATACTGTAGACCTGAAACACTCCTGAGGGACATTCTGTAGACCTGAAACACTCCTCAGAGGGGCATTCTGTAGACCTGAAACACTCCTCAGAGGGGCATACTGTAGACCTGAAACACTCCTCAGAGGGGCATTCTGTAGACCTGAAACACTCCTCAGAGGGGCATTCTGTAAACCTGAAACACTCCTCAAAGAGGCATTCTACAGACCTGAAACACTCCTCAGAGGGGCATTCTGTAGACCTGAAGCACTCCTCAGAGGGGCATTCTGTAGACCTGAAACACTCCTCAGAGGGGCATTATGCAGTCCAGAAACACTCCTCAAAGAGGCATTCTGTAGACCTGAAACACCCCTCAGAGGGGCATTCTGTAGACCTGAAACACTCCTCAGAGGGGCATTCTACAGACCAGAAACACTCCTCAGAGGGGCATACTGTAGACCTGAAACACTCCTGAGGGACATTCTGTAGACCTGAAACACTCCTCAGAGGGGCATTCTGTAGACCTGAAACACTCCTCAGAGGGGCATTATGCAGGCCTGAAACACTCCTCAAAGGGGCATTCTGTAGACCTGAAACACTCCCCAAAGATGCATTCTACAGACCTGAAACACTCCTCAGATGGGCATACTGTAGACCTGAAACACTCCTCAGAGGGGCATTCTGTAGACCTGAAACACTCCTCAGAGGGGCATTCTGTAAACCTGAAACAGTCCTCAAAGAGGCATTCTACAGACCTGAAACACTCCTCAGAGGGGCATTCTGTAGACCTGAAAGACTCCTCAGAGGGCCATTCTGTAGACCTGAAACACTCCTCAGAGGGGCATTCTGTAGACCTGAAACACTCCTCAGAGGGGCATTATGCAGGCCCGAAACACTCCTCAGAGGGGCATTCTGTAGACCTGAAACACTCCTCAGAGGGGCATTCTGTAGACCTGAAACACTCCTCAGAGGGGCATTCTGTAGACCTGAAACACTCCTCAGAGGGGCATTATGCAGGCCTGAAACACTCCTCAGAGGGGCATTCTGCAGACCTGAAACACTCCTCAGAGGGGCATTCTGTAGACCTGAAACACTCCTCAAGGGGCATTCGGTAGACCTGAAACACTCCTCAGAGGGGCATTCCGTAGACCTGAAACACTCCTCAGAGGGGCATTATGCAGGCCTGAAACACTCCTCAAAGAGGCATTCTGTAGACCTGAAACACTCCTCAGAGGGGCATTCTACAGACCTGAAACACTCCTCAAAGAGGCATTCTGTAGACCTGAAACACTCTTCAGAGGGGCATTCTGTAGACCTGAAATACTCCTCAGAAGGGCATTCTACAGACCTGTACACTCCTCAGAGGGGCATTCTGTAGACCTGAAACATTCCTCATAGGGGCATTCTACAGACCTTAAACACTCCTGAGAGGGGCATTCTGTAGACCTGAAACACTCCTCAGAGGGGCATTCTGTAAACCTGAAACAGTCCTCAAAGAGGCATTCTACAGACCTGAAACACTCCTCAGAGGGGCATTCTGTAGACCTGAAAGACTCCTCAGAGGGGCATTCTGTAGACCTGAAGCACTCCTCAGAGGGGCATTCTGTAGACCTGAAACACTCCTCAGAGGGGCATTATGCACACCAGAAACACTCCTCAAGGAGGCATTCTGTAGACCTGAAATACTCCTCAGAGGGGCATTCTGTAGACCTGAAACACTCCTCAGAGGGGCATTATGCAGACCAGAAACACTCCTCAAAGAGGCATTCTGTAGACCTGAAACACCCCTCAGAGGGGCATTCTGTAGACCTGAAAGACTCCTCAGATGGGCATTCTACAGACCTGAAACACTCCTCAAAGAGGCATTCTACAGACCTGAAACACTCCTCAGAGGGCCATTCTGTAGACCTGAAACACTCCTCAGAGGGGCATTCTGTAGACCTGAAACACTCCTCAGAGGGTCATTATGCAGGCCCGAAACACTCCTCAGAGGGGCATTCTGTAGACCTTAAACACTCCTCAGAGGGGCATTCTGTAGACCTGAAACACTCCTTAGAGTGGCATTCTACAGACCTTAAACACTCCTGAGAGGGGCATTCTGTAGACCTGAAACACTCCTCAGAGGGTCATTCTGTAGACCTGAAACACTCCTCAGAGGGGCATTCTGTAGACCTGAAACACTCCTCAGAGGGGCATTCTGTAGACCTGAAACACTCCTCAAAGAGGCATTCTACAGACCTGAAACACTCCTCAGAGGGGCATTCTGTAGACCTGAAACACCCCTCAGAGGGGCATTCTGTAGACCTGAAACACTCCTCAAAGAGGCATTCTACAGAACTGATACACTCCTCAAAGAGGCATTCTACAGACCTGAAACACTCCTCAAAGTGGCATTCTACAGACCTGAAACACTCCTCAGAGGGGCATTCAAGAGACCTGAAACATTCCTCAAAGACGCATTCCACAGACCGTAAACAGTCCTCAAAGGGCATTCTACAGACCTGAAACACTCCTCAAAGGGGCATTCTACAGACCTGAAACACTCCTCGAAGGGGCATTCTACAGACCTGAAACACTCCTCAAAGGGGCATTCTGTAGACCTGAAACACTCCTCAAAGAGGCATTCTGTAGACCTGAAACACTCCTCAGAGGGGCATACTGTAGACCTGAAACACTCCTGAGGGACATTCTGTAGACCTGAAACACTCCTCAGAGGGGCATTCTGTAGACCTGAAACACTCCTCAGCGGGGCATTATGCAGGCCTGAAACACTCCTCAAAGGGGCACTCTGTAGACCTGAAGCACTCCCCAAAGAGGCATTCTACAGACCTGAAACACTCCTCAGAGGGGCATACTGTAGACCTGAAACACTCCTCAGAGGGGCATTCTGTAGACCTGAAACACTCCTCAGAGGGGCATTCTGTAAACCTGAAACACTCCTCAAAGAGGCATTCTACAGACCTGAAACACTCATCAGAGGGGCATTCTGTACACCTGAAGCACTCCTCAGAGGGGCATTCTGTAGACCTTAAACACTCCTCAGAGGGGCATTATGCAGACCAGAAACACTCCTCAAAGAGGCATTCTGTAGACCTGAAATACTCCTCAGAGGGGCATTCTGTAGACCTGAAACACTCCTCAGAGGGGCATTATGCAGACCAGAAACACTCCTCAAAGAGGCATTCTGTAGACCTGAAACACCCCTCAGAGGGGCATTCTACAGACCTGAAACACTCCTCGAAGGGGCATTCTACAGACCAGAAACACTCCTCAGAGGGGCATACTGTAGACCTGAAACACTCCTGAGGGACATTCTGTAGACCTGAAACACTCCTCAGAGGGGCATTCTGTAGACCTGAAACACTCATCAGAGGGGCATTCTGTAGGCCTGAAACACTCCTCAGAGGGGCATTCTGTAGACCTGAAACACTCCTCAGAGGGGCATTCTGCAGACCTGAAACACTCCTCAGAGGGGCATTCTGTAGACCTGAAACACTCCTCAGAGGGGCATTATGCAGACCTGAAACACTCCTCAGAGGGGCATTCTGCAGACCTGAAACACTCCTCAGAGGGGCATTCTGTAGACCTGAAGCACTCCTCAGAGGGGCATTCTGCAGACCTGAAACACTCCTCAGAGGGGCATACTGTAGACCTGAAACACTCCTCAGAGGGGCATTCTGTAGACCTGAAACACTCCTCAGAGGGGCATTCTGTAGACCTGAAACACTCCTCAGAGGGGCATTATGCAGGCCTGAAACACTCCTCAAAGGGGCATTCTGTAGACCTGAAACACTCCTCAGAGGGGCATTCTACAGACCTGAAACACTCCTCAGAGGGGCATTCTGTAGACCTGAAACACTCCTCAGAGGGGCATTCTGTAGACCTGAAACACTCCTCAGAGGGGCATTCTGTAGACCTGAAACACTCCTCAGAGGGGCATTCTGCAGACCTGAAACACTCCTCAGAGGGGCATTCTACAGACCTGAAACACTCCTCAGAGGGGCATTCTGTAGACCTGAAACACTCCTCAGAGGGGCATTCTGCAGACCTGAAACACTCCTCAGAGGGGCATTCTGTAGACCTGAAACACTCCTCAGAGGGGCATTCTGTAGACCTGAAACACTCCTCAGAGGGGCATTATGCAGGCCCGAAACACTCCTCAGAGGGGCATTCTGTAGACCTGAAACACTCCTCAGAGGGGCATTCTGTAGACCTGAAACACTCCTCAGAGGGGCATTCTGTAGACCTGAAACACTCCTCAGAGGGGCATTCTGCAGACCTGAAACACTCCTGAGAGGGGCATTCTGTAGACCTGAAACACTCCTCAGAGGGGCATTCTGTAGACCTGAAACACTCCTCAGAGGGGCATTCTGTAGACCTGAAACACTCCTCAAAGAGGCATTCTACAGACCTGAAACACTCCTCAGAGGGGCATTCTGTAGACCTGAAACACTCCTCAGAGGGGCATTCTGTAGACCTGAAACACTCCTCAGAGGGGCATTCTGCAGAACTGAAACACTCCTCAAAGGGGCATTCTACAGACCTGAAACACTCCTCAAAGGGGCATACTGTAGACCTGAAACACTCCTGAGGGACGTTCTTTAGACCTGAAACACTCCTCAAAGACGCATTCCACAGACCGGAAACACTCCTCAAAGGGGCATTCTACAGACCTGAAACACTCCTCAAAGGGGCATTCTACAGACCTGAAACACTCCTCAAAGGGGCATTCTACAGACCTGAAACACTCCTCAGAGGGGCATTCTGTAGACCTGAAACACTCCTCAGAGGGGCATTCTGTAGACCTGAAACACTCCTCAGAGGGGCATTCTGTAGACCTGAAACACTCCTAGAGGGACATTCTGTAGACCTGAAACACTCCTCAGAGGGGCATTCTGTAGACCTGAAACACTCCTCAGAGGGGCATTATGCAGGCCTGAAACACTCCTCAGAGGGGCACTCTGTAGACCTGAAGCACTCCTCAAAGAGGCATTCTACAGACCTGAAACACTCCTCAGAGGGGCATACTGTAGACCTGAAACACTCCTCAGAGGGGCATTCTGTAGACCTGAAACACTGCTCAGAGGGGCATTCTGCAGACCTGAAACACTCCTCAGAGGGGCATTCTGCAGACCTGAAACACTCCTCAGAGGGGCATTCTGTAGACCTGAAACACTCCTCAGAGGGGCATTCTACAGACCTTAAACACTCCTGAGAGGGGCATTCTGTAGACCTGAAACACTCCTCAGAGGGGCATTCTGTAGACCTGAAACACTCCTCAGAGGGGCATTCTGTAGACCTGAAACACTCCTCAAAGGGGCATTCTGCAGACCTGAAACACTCCTCAGAGGGGCATTCTGCAGACCTGAAACACTCCTCAGAGGGGCATTCTGCAGACCTGAAACACTCCTCAGAGGGGCATTCTGTAGACCTGAAACACACCTCAAAGAGGCATTCTGTAGACCTGAAACACTCCTCAGAGGGGCATACTGTAGACCTGAAACACTCCTGAGGGACATTCTTTAGACCTGAAACACTCCTCAGAGGGGCATTCTGTAGACCTGAAACACTCCTCAGAGGGGCATTCTACAGACCTGAAACACTCCTCAGAGGGGCATTCTGTAGACCTGAAACACTCCTCAGAGGGGCATTCTGTAGACCTGAAACACTCCTCAAAGAGGCATTCTACAGACCTGAAACACTCCTCAGAGGGGCATTCTGTAGACCTGAAGCACTCCTCAGAGGGGCATTCTGTAGACCTGAAACACTCCTCAGAGGGGCATTATGCAGACCAGAAACACTCCTCAGAGAGGCATTCTGTAGACCTGAAATACTCCTCAGAGGGGCATTCTGTAGACCTGAAACACTCCTCAGAGGGGCATTCTGCAGACCTGAAACACTCCTCAGAGGGGCATTCTGTAGACCTGAAACACTCCTCAGAGGGGCATTCTGTAGACCTGAAACACTCCTCAGAGGGGCATTCTGCAGACCTGAAACACTCCTCAGAGGGGCATTCTGTAGACCTGAAACACTCCTCAGAGGGGCATTCTGTAGACCTGAAACACTCCTCAGAGGGGCATTATGCAGGCCCGAAACACTCCTCAGAGGGGCATTCTGTAGACCTGAAACACTCCTCAGAGGGGCATTCTGTAGACCTGAAACACTCCTCAGAGGGGCATTCTGTAGACCTGAAACACTCCTCAGAGGGGCATTCTACAGACCTTAAACACTCCTGAGAGGGGCATTCTGTAGACCTGAAACACTCCTCAGAGTGGCATTCTGTAGACCTGAAACACTCCTCAGAGGGGCATTCTGCAGACCTGAAACACTCCTCAGAGGGGCATTCTGCAGACCTGAAACACTCCTCAGAGGGGCATTCTGTAGACCTGAAACACTCCTCAGAGGGGCATTCTGTAGACCTGAAACACTCCTCAAAGGGGCATTCTGCAGACCTGAAACACTCCTCAAAGGGGCATTCTGCAGACCTGAAACACTCCTCAGAGGGGCATTCTGTAGACCTGAAACACTCCTCAGAGTGGCATTCTACAGACCTGAAACACTCCTCAGAGGGGCATTCTGTAGACCTGAAGCACTCCTCAGAGGGGCATTCTGTAGACCTGAAACACTCCTCAGAGGGGCATTATGCAGACCAGAAACACTCCTCAGAGGGGCATTCTGTAGACCTGAAACACTCCTCAGAGGGGCATTCTGTAGACCTGAAACACTCCTCAGAGGGGCATTATGCAGTCCTGAAACACTCCTCAAAGGGGCATTCTGTAGACCTGAAACACTCCTCAGAGGGGCATTCTGTAGACCTGAAACACTCCTCAGAGGGGCATTCTGCAGGCCTGAAACACTCCTCAGAGGGGCATTCTGTAGACCTGAAACACTCCTCAGAGGGGCATTCTGCAGACCTGAAACACTCCTCAGAGGGGCATTCTGTAGACCTGAAACACTCCTCAGAGGGGCATTCTACAGACCTGAAACACTCCTCAGAGGGGCATTCTGTAGACCTGAAACACTCCTCAGAGGGGCATTCTGCAGACCTGAAACACTCCTCAGAGGGGCATTCTGCAGACCTGAAACACTCCTCAGAGGGGCATTCTGCAGACCTGAAACACTCCTCAGAGGGGCATTCTGCAGACCTGAAACACTCCTCAAAGGGGCATTCTGCAGACCTGAAACACTCCTCAGAGGGGCATTCTGTAGACCTGAAACACTCCTCAGAGGGGCATTCTGTAGACCTGAAACACTCCTCAGACGGGCATACTGTAGACCTGAAACACTCCTCAGAGGGGCATTCTGCAGACCTGAAACACTCCTCAAAGGGGCATTCTGCAGACCTGAAACACTCCTCAGAGGGGCATACTGTAGACCTGAAACACTCCTCAAAGGGGCATTCTACAGACCTGAAACACTCCTCGAAGGGGCATTCTGCAGACCAGAAACACTCCTCAGAGGGGCATTCTGTAGACCTGAAACACTCCTCAGAGGGGCATTCTGCAGACCTGAAACACTCCTCAGAGGGGCATTCTGTAGACCTGAAGCACTCCTCAGAGGGGCATTCTGTAGACCTGAAACACTCCTCAGAGGGGCATTATGCAGACCAGAAACACTCCTCAAAGAGGCATTCTGTAGACCTGAAACACTCCTCAGAGGGGCATTCTGTAGACCTGAAACACTCCTCAGAGGGGCATTATGCAGACCAGAAACACTCCTCAAAGGGGCATTCTGTAGACCTGAAACACTCCTCAGAGGGGCATTCTGTAGACCTGAAACACTCCTCAGAGGGGCATTCTGCAGGCCCGAAACACTCCTCAGAGGGGCATTCTGTAGACCTGAAACACTCCTCAGTTGGGCATTCTGTAGACCTGAAACACTCCTCAGAGGGGCATTCTGTAGACCTGAAACACTCCTCAGAGGGGCATTCTACAGACCTTAAACACTCCTGAGAGGGGCATTCTGTAGACCTGAAACACTCCTCAGAGGGGCATTCTGTAGACCTGAAACACTCCTCAGAGGGGCATTCTGTAGACCTGAAACACTCCTCAAAGGGGCATTCTGCAGACCTGAAACACTCCTCAGAGGGGCATTCTGCAGACCTGAAACACTCCGCAAGTGGCATTCTACAGACCTGAAACACTCCTCAGAGGGGCATTCTGTAGACCTGAAACACACCTCAAAGGGGCATTCTGTAGACCTGAAACACTCCTCAGACGGGCATACTGTAGACCTGAAACACTCCTGAGGGACATTCTGTAGACCTGAAACACTCCTCAAAGGGGCATTCTGTAGACCTGAAACACTCCTCAGAGGGGCATTATGCAGGCCTGAAACACTCCTCAAAGGGGCACTCTGTAGACCTGAAACACTCCCCAAAGAGGCATTCTACAGACCTGAAACACTCCTCAGAGGGGCATTCTGTAGACCTGAAGCACTCCTCAGAGGGGCATTCTGTAGACCTGAAACACTCCTCAGAGGGGCATTATGCAGACCAGAAACACTCCTCAAAGAGGCATTCTGTAGACCTGAAATACTCCTCAGAGGGGCATTCTGTAGACCTGAAACACTCCTCAGAGGGGCATTATGCAGACCTGAAACACTCCTCAGAGAGGCATTCTGAAGACCTGAAACACTCCTCAGAGGGGCATTCTGTAGACCTGAAACACTCCTCAGAGGGGCATTCTACAGACCTGAAACACTCCTCAAAGAGGCATTCTGTAGACCTGAAACACTCCTCAGAGGGGCATTCTGTAGACCTGAAACACTCCTCAGAGGGGCATTCTGCAGGCCCGAAACACTCCTCAGAGGGGCAATCTGTAGACCTGAAACACTCCTCAGAGGGGCATTCTGTAGACCTGAAACACTCCTCAGAGGGGCATTCTGTAGACCTGAAACACTGCTCAGAGGGGCATTCTACAGACCTGAAACACTCCTGAGAGGGGCATTCTGTAGACCTGAAACACTCCTCAGAGGGGTATTCTGTAGACCTGAAACACTCCTCAGAGGGGCATTCTGTAGACCTGAAACACTCCTCAGAGGGGCATTCTACAGACCTGAAACACTCCTCAAAGGGGCATTCTGTAGACCTGAAACACTCCTCCGAAGGGGCATTCTACAGACCTGAAACACTCCTCAAAGGGGCATTCTGTAGACCTGAAACACACCTCAAAGAGGCATTCTGTAGACCTGAAACACTCCTCAGAGGGGCATACTGTAGACCTGAAACACTCCTCAGAGGGGCATTCTGTAGACCTGAAACACTCCTCAGAGGGGCATTCTGTAGACCTGAAACACTCCTCAAAGAGGCATTCTACAGACCTGAAACACTCCTCAGAGGGGCATTCTGTAGACCTGAAACACTCCTCAGAGGGGCATTCTGTAGACCTGAAACACTCCTCAAAGAGGCATTCTACAGACCTGAAACACTCCTCAGAGGGGCATTCTGTAGACCTGAAACACTCCTCAGAGGGGCATTCTGTAGACCTGAAACACTCCTCAGAGGGGCATTATGCAGACCTGAAACACTCCTCAAAGAGGCATTCTGTAGACCAGAAACACTCCTCAGAGGGGCATTCTGTAGACCTGAAACACTCCTCAGAGGGGCATTATGCAGACCTGAAACACTCCTCAAAGAGGCATTCTGTAGACCTGAAACACCCCTCAGAGGGGCATTCTGTAGACCTGAAACACTCCTCAGATGGGCATTCTACAGACCTGAAACACTCCTCAAAGGGGCATTCTGTAGACCTGAAACACTCCTCAGAGGGGCATTCTGTAGACCTGAAACACTCCTCAGAGGGGCATTATGCAGGCCCGAAACACTCCTCAGAGGGGCATTCTGTAGACCTGAAACACTCCTCAGTTGGGCATTCTGTAGACCTGAAACACTCCTCAGAGGGGCATTCTGTAGACCTGAAACACTCCTCAGAGGGGCATTCTACAGACCTGAAACACTCCTCAGAGGGGCATTCTGTAGACCTGAAACACTCCTCAGAGTGGCATTCTGTAGACCTGAAACACTCCTCAGAGGGGCATTCTGTAGACCTGAAACACTCCTCAAAGGGGCATTCTACAGACCTGAAACACTCCTCAGAGGGGCATTCTGTAGACCTGAAACACTCCTCAGAGGGGCATTCTGTAGACCTGAAACACTCCTCAAAGGGGCATTCTGCAGACCTGAAACACTCCTCAAAGGGGCATTCTACAGACCTGAAACACTCCTCGAAGGGGCATTCTACAGACCTGAAACACTCCTCAAAGGGGCATTCTGTAGACCTGAAACACTCCTCAAAGAGGCATTCTGTAGACCTGAAACACTCCTCAGAGGGGCATACTGTAGACCTGAAACACTCCTGAAGGACATTCTGTAGACCTGAAACACTCCTCAGAGGGGCATTCTGTAGACCTGAAACACTCCTCAGAGGGGCATTATGCAGGCCTGAAACACTCCTCAAAGGGGCACTCTGTAGACCTGAACCACTCCGCAGAGTGGCATTCTACAGACCTGAAACACTCCTCAGAGGGGCATACTGTAGACCTGAAACACTCCTCAGAGGGGCATTCTGTAGACCTGAAACACTCCTCAGAGGGGCATTCTGTAGACCTGAAACACTCCTCAAAGAGGCATTCTACAGACCTGAAACACTCCTCAGAGGGGCATTCTGTAGACCTGAAGCACTCCTCAGAGGGGCATTCTGTAGACCTGAAACACTCCTCAGAGGGGCATTCTGCAGACCAGAAACACTCCTCAAAGAGGCATTCTGTAGACCTGAAACACCCCTCAGAGGGGCATTCTGTAGACCTGAAACACTCCTCAGAGGGGCATTCTGCAGACCAGAAACACTCCTCAGAGGGGCATTCTGTAGACCTGAAACACTCCTCAGAGGGGCATTCTGTAGACCTGAAACACTCCTCAGAGGGGCATTCTGTAGACCTGAAACACTCCTCAGAGGGGCATTCTGTAGACCTGAAACACCCGTCAGAGGGGCATACTGTAGACCTGAAACACTCCTCAAAGGGGCATTCTACAGACCTGAAACACTCCTCAAAGGGGCATTCTACAGACCTGAAACACTCCGCGAAGGGGCATTCTACAGACCTGAAACACTCCTCAGAGGGGCATTCTGTAGACCTGAAACATTCCTCAAAGAGGCATTCTGTAGACCTGAAACACTCCTCAGAGGGGCATACTGTAGACCTGAAACACTCCTCGAAGGGCATTCTGTAGACCTGAAACACTCCTCAGAGGGGCATTCTGTAGACCTGAAACACTCCTCAGAGGGGCATTATGCAGGCCTGAAACACTCCTCAAAGGGGCACTCTGTAGACCTGAAACACTCCCCAAAGAGGCATTCTACAGACCTGAAACACTCCTCAGAGGGGCATACTGTAGACCTGAAACACTCCTCAGAGGGGCATTCTGTAGACCTGAAGCACTCCTCAGAGGGGCATTCTGTAAACCTGAAACACTCCTCAAAGAGGCATTCTACAGACCTGAAACACTCCTCAGAGGGGCATTCTGTAGACCTGAAGCACTCCTCAGAGGGGCATTCTGTAGACCTGAAACACTCCTCAGAGGGGCATTATGCAGTCCAGAAACACTCCTCAAAGAGGCATTCTGTAGACCTGAAACACCCCTCAGAGGGGCATTCTGTAGACCTGAAACACTCCTCAGAGGGGCATTCTACAGACCAGAAACACTCCTCAGAGGGGCATACTGTAGACCTGAAACACTCCTCAGAGGGGCATTCTGTAGACCTGAAACACTCCTCAGAGGGGCATTCTGTAGACCTGAAACACTCCTCAGAGGTGCATTATGCAGGCCTGAAACACTCCTCAAAGGGGCATTCTGTAGACCTGAAACACTCCCCAAAGAGGCATTCTACAGACCTGAAACACTCCTCAGAGGGGCATTCTGTAGACCTGAAACACTCCTCAGAGGGGCATTCTGTAGACCTGAAACACTCCTCAGAGGGGCATTCTGTAAACCTGAAACAGTCCTCAAAGAGGTATTCTACAGACCTGAAACACTCCTCAGAGGGGCATTCTGTAGACCTGAAACACTCCTCAGAGGGGCATTCTGTAGACCTGAAGCACTCCTCAGAGGGGCATTCTGTAGACCTGAAACACTCCTCAGAGGGGCATTATGCAGACCAGAAACACTCCTCAAAGAGGCATTCTGTAGACCTGAAACACTCCTCAGAGGGGCATTCTGTAGACCTGAAACACTCCTCAGAGGGGCATTATGCAGACCAGAAACACTCCTCAAAGAGGCATTCTGTAGACCTGAAACACCCCTCAGAGGGGCATTCTGTAGACCTGAAACACTCCTCAGAGGGGCATTCTACAGACCTGAAACACTCCTCAAAGAGGCATTCTACAGACCTGAAACACTCCTCAGAGGGGCATTCTGTAGACCTGAAACACTCCTCAGAGGGGCATTCTGTAGACCTGAAACACTCCTCAGAGGGGCATTCTGCAGGCCCGAAACACTCCTCAGAGGGGCATTCTGTAGACCTGAAACACTCCTCAGAGGGGCATTCTGTAGACCTGAAACACTCCTCAGAGGGGCATTCTGTAGACCTGAAACACTCCTCAGAGGGGCATTCTGTAGACCTGAAACACTCCTCAGAGGGGCATTCTGTAGACCTGAAACACTCCTCAAAGAGGCATTCTACAGACCTGAAACACTCCTCAGAGGGGCATTCTGTAGACCTGAAACACTCCTCAGAGGGGCATTCTGTAGACCTGAAACACTCCTCAAAGAGGCATTCTACAGAACTGAAACACTCCTCAAAGAGGCATTCTACACACCTGAAACACTCCTCAAAGTGGCATTCTACAGACCTGAAACACTCCTCAGAGGGGCATTCAAGAGACCTGAAACATTCCTCAAAGACTACATTCCACAGACCGGAAACACTCCTCAAAGGGGCATTCTACAGACCTGAAACACTCCTCAAAGGGGCATTCTACAGACCTGAAACACTCCTCGAAGGGGCATTCTACAGACCTGAAACACTCCTCAGAGGGGCATTCTGTAGACCTGAAACACTCCTCAAAGAGGCATACTGTAGACCTGAAACACTCCTCAGAGGGACATTCTGTAGACCTGAAACACTCCTCAGAGGGGCATTCTGTAGACCTGAAACACTCCTCAGAGGGGCATTATGCAGGCCTGAAACACTCCTCAAAGGGGCATTCTGTAGACCTGAAACACTCCTCAAAGAGGCATTCTACAGACCTGAAACACTCCTCAGAGGGGCATACTGTAGACCTGAAACACTCCTCAGAGGGGCATTCTGTAGACCTGAAACACTCCTCAGAGGGGCATTCTGTAAACCTGAAACACTCCTCAAAGGGGCATTCTACAGACCTGAAACACTCCTCAGAGGGGCATTCTGTAGACCTGAAGCACTCCTCAGAGGGGCATTCTGTAGACCTGAAACACTCCTCAGAGGGGCATTATGCAGTCCAGAAACACTCCTCAAAGAGGCATTCTGTAGACCTGAAACACCCCTCAGAGGGGCATTCTGTAGACCTGAAACACTCCTCAGAGGGGCATTCTGCAGACCAGAAACACTCCTCAGAGGGGCATTCTGTAGACCTGAAACACTCCTCAGAGGGTCATTCTGTAGACCTGAAACACTCCTCAGAGGGGCATTCTGTAGACCTGAAACACTCCTCAAAGAGGCATACTGTAGACCTGAAACACTCCTCAGAGGGGCATTCTGTAGACCTGAAACACTCCTCAGAGGGGCATTCTGTAGACCTGAAACACTCCTCAGAGGGGCATACTGTAGACCTGAAACACTCCTCAGAGGGGCATTCTGTAGACCTGAAACACTCCTCAGAGGGGCATTCTGTAGACCTGAAACACTCCTCAAAGAGGCATTCTACAGACCTGAAACACTCCTCAGAGGGGCATTCTGTAGACCTGAAGCACTCCTCAGAGGGGCATTCTGTAGACCTGAAACACTCCTCAGAGGGGCATTCTGCAGACCAGAAACACTCCTCAAAGAGGCATTCTGTAGACCTGAAACACCCCTCAGAGGGGCATTCTGTAGACCTGAAATACTCCTCAGAGGGGCATTCTGCAGACCAGAAACACTCCTCAGAGGGGCATACTGTAGACCTGAAACACTCCTCGAGGGACATTCTGTAGACCTGAAACACTCCTCAGAGGGGCATTCTGTAGACCTGAAACACTCCTCAGAGGGGCATTATGCAGGCCTGAAACACTCCTCAGAGGGGCATTCTGTAGACCTGAAACACTCCTCAAAGAGGCATTCTACAGACCTGAAACACTCCTCAGATGGGCATACTGTAGACCTGAAACACTCCTCAGAGGGGCATTCTGTAGACCTGAAACACTCCTCAGAGGGGCATTCTGTAGACCTGAAACAGTCCTCAGAGGGGCATTCTGCAGACCTGAAACACTCCTCAGAGGGGCATTCTGTAGACCTGAAAGACTCCTCAGAGGGCCATTCTGTAGACCTGAAACACTCCTCAGAGGGGCATTCTGTAGACCTGAAACACTCCTCAGAGGGGCATTCTGTAGACCTGAAACACTCCTCAGAGGGGCATTCTGCAGGCCTGAAACACTCCTCAGAGGGGCATTCTGCAGACCTGAAACACTCCTCAGAGGGGCATACTGTAGACCTGAAACACTCCTCAGAGGGGCATTCTGTAGACCTGAAACACTCCTCAGAGGGGCATTCTGTAGACCTGAAACACTCCTCAAAGAGGCATTCTACAGACCTGAAACACTCCTCAGAGGGGCATTCTGTAGACCTGAAGCACTCCTCAGAGGGGCATTCTGTAGACCTGAAACACTCCTCAGAGGGGCATTATGCAGTCCTGAAACACTCCTCAGAGGGGCATTCTGTAGACCTGAAACACCCCTCAGAGGGGCATTCTGTAGACCTGAAACACTCCTCAGAGGGGCATTCTACAGACCAGAAACACTCCTCAGAGGGGCATACTGTAGACCTGAAACACTCCTCAGAGGGGCATTCTGTAGACCTGAAACACTCCTCAGAGGGGCATTCTGTAGACCTGAAACACTCCTCAACAAAGAGGCATACTGTAGACCTGAAACACTCCTCAGAGGGGCATTCTGTAGACCTGAAACACTCCTCAGAGGGGCATTCTGTAGACCTGAAACACTCCTCAGAGGGGCATACTGTAGACCTGAAACACTCCTCAGAGGGGCATTCTGTAGACCTGAAACACTCCTCAGAGGGGCATTCTGTAGACCTGAAACACTCCTCAAAGTGGCATTCTACAGACCTGAAACACTCCTCAGAGGGGCATTCTGTAGACCTGAAACACTCCTCAGAGGGGCATTCTGTAGACCTGAAACACTCCTCAGAGGGGCATTCTGCAGTCCAGAAACACTCCTCAAAGAGGCATTCTGTAGACCTGAAACACCCCTCAGAGGGGCATTCTGTAGACCTGAAACACTCCTCAGAGGGGCATTCTGCAGACCTGAAACACTCCTCAGAGGGGCATACTGTAGACCTGAAACACTCCTCAGAGGGGCATTCTGTAGACCTGAAACACTCCTCAGAGGGGCATTCTGTAGACCTGAAACACTCCTCAGAGGGGCATTATGCAGGCCTGAAACACTCCTCAAAGGGGCATTCTGTAGACCTGAAACACTCCCCAAAGAGGCATTCTACAGACCTGAAACACTCCTCAGATGGGCATACTGTAGACCTGAAACACTCCTCAGAGGGGCATTCTGTAGACCTGAAACACTCCTCAGAGGGGCATTCTGTAGACCTGAAACACTCCTCAAAGAGGCATTCTACAGACCTGAAACACTCCTCAGAGGGGCATTCTGTAGACCTGAAAGACTCCTCAGAGGGGCATTCTGTAGACCTGAAACACTCCTCAGAGGGGCATTCTGTAGACCTGAAACACTCCTCAGAGGGGCATTCTGCAGGCCCGAAACACTCCTCAGAGGGGCATTCTGTAGACCTGAAACACTCCTCAGAGGGGCATTCTGTAGACCTGAAACACTCCTCAGAGGGGCATTCTGTAGACCTGAAACACTCCTCAGAGGGGCATTATGCAGGCCTGAAACACTCCTCAGAGGGGCATTCTGCAGACCTGAAACACTCCTCAGAGGGGCATTCTGTAGACCTGAAACACTCCTCAGAGGGGCATTCGGTAGACCTGAAACACTCCTCAGAGGGGCATTCCGTAGACCTGAAACACTCCTCAGAGGGGCATTATGCAGGCCTGAAACACTCCTCAAAGAGGCATTCTGTAGACCTGAAACACTCCTCAGAGGGGCATTCTACAGACCTGAAACACTACTCAAAGAGGCATTCTGTAGACCTGAAACACTCTTCAGAGGGGCATTCTGTAGACCTGAAATACTCCTCAGAGGGGCATTCTACAGACCTGTACACTCCTCAGAGGGGCATTCTGTAGACCTGAAACATTCCTCATAGGGGCATTCTACAGACCTTAAACACTCCTGAGAGGGGCATTCTGTAGACCTGAAACACTCCTCAGAGGGGCATTCTGTAGACCTGAAACAGTCCTCAAAGGGGCATTCTACAGACCTGAAACACTCCTCAGAGGGGCATTCTGTAGACCTGAAACACTCCTCAGAGGGGCATTCTGTAGACCTGAAACACTCCTCAGAGGGGCATTCTGTAGACCTGAAACACTCCTCAGAGGGGCATTATGCAGACCAGAAACACTCCTCAAAGAGGCATTCTGTAGACCTGAAACACTCCTCAGAGGGGCATTCTGCAGACCTGAAACACTCCTCAGAGGGGCATTATGCAGACCTGAAACACTCCTCAAAGGGGCATTCTGTAGACCTGAAACACCCCTCAGAGGGGCATTCTGTAGACCTGAAAGACTCCTCAGAGGGGCATTCTGCAGACCTGAAACACTCCTCAAAGAGGCATTCTACAGACCTGAAACACTCCTCAGAGGGCCATTCTGTAGACCTGAAACACTCCTCAGAGGGGCATTCTGTAGACCTGAAACACTCCTCAGAGGGGCATTATGCAGGCCCGAAACACTCCTCAGAGGGGCATTCTGTAGACCTTAAACACTCCTCAGAGGGGCATTCTGTAGACCTGAAACACTCCTTAGAGGGGCATTCTACAGACCTTAAACACTCCTGAGAGGGGCATTCTGTAGACCTGAAACACTCCTCAGAGGGGCATTCTGTAGACCTGAAACACTCCTCAGAGGGGCATTCTGTAGACCTGAAACACTCCTCAGAGGGGCATTCTGTAGACCTGAAACACTCCTCAAAGAGGCATTCTACAGACCTGAAACACTCCTCAGAGGGGCATTCTGTAGACCTGAAACACCCCTCAGAGGGGCATTCTGTAGACCTGAAACACTCCTCAAAGAGGCATTCTACAGACCTGATACACTCCTCAAAGAGGCATTCTACAGACCTGAAACACTCCTCAAAGTGGCATTCTACAGACCTGAAACACTCCTCAGAGGGGCATTCAAGAGACCTGAAACATTCCTCAAAGACGCATTCCACAGACCGTAAACAGTCCTCAAAGGGGCATTCTACAGACCTGAAACACTCCTCAAAGGGGCATTCTACAGACCTGAAACACTCCTCGAAGGGGCATTCTACAGACCTGAAACACTCCTCAAAGGGGCATTCTGTAGACCTGAAACACTCCTCAAAGAGGCATTCTGTAGACCTGAAACACTCCTCAGAGGGGCATACTGTAGACCTGAAACACTCCTGAGGGACATTCTGTAGACCTGAAACACTCCTCAGAGGGGCATTCTGTAGACCTGAAACACTCAGAGGGGCATTATGCAGGCCTGAAACACTCCTCGAAGGGGCATTCTGTAGACCTGAAGCACTCCCCAAAGGGGCATTCTACAGACCTGAAACACTCCTCAGAGGGGCATACTGTAGACCTGAAACACTCCTCAGAGGGGCATTCTGTAGACCTGAAACACTCCTCAGAGGGGCATTCTGTAGACCTGAAACACTCCTCAGAGGGGCATTCTACAGACCTGAAACACTCATCAGAGGGGAATTCTGTAGACCTGAAGCACTCCTCAGAGGGGCATTCTGTAGACCTTAAACACTCCTCAGAGGGGCATTATGCAGACCAGAAACACTCCTCAAAGGGGCATTCTGCAGACCTGAAACACTCCTCAGAGGGGCATTCTGTAGACCTGAAACACTCCTCAGAGGGGCATTATGCAGACCAGAAACACTCCTCAAAGGGGCATTCTGTAGACCTGAAACACTCCTCAGAGGGGCATTCTGCAGACCTGAAACACTCCTCGAAGGGGCATTCTACAGACCAGAAACACTCCTCAGAGGGGCATACTGTAGACCTGAAACACTCCTCAGAGGGGCATTCTGTAGACCTGAAACACTCCTCAGAGGGGCATTCTGTAGACCTGAAACACTCAGAGGGGCATTATGCAGGCCTGAAACACTCCTCGAAGGGGCATTCTATAGACCTGAAACACTCCTCGAAGGGGCATTCTACAGACCTGAAACACTCCTCAGAGGGGCATTCTGTAGACCTGAAACACTCCTCAGAGGGGCATTCTGTAGACCTGAAACACTCCTCAAAGAGGCATTCTGCAGACCTGAAACACTCCTCAGAGGGGCATTCTGTAGACCTGAAACACTCCTCAGAGGGGCATTCTGTAGACCTGAAACACTCCTCAGAGGGGCATTATGCAGACCAGAAACACTCCTCAAAGAGGCATTCTGTAGACCTGAAATACTCCTCAGAGGGGCATTCTGTAGACCTGAAACACTCCTCAGAGGGGCATTATGCAGACCAGAAACACTCCTCAAAGGGGCATTCTGTAGACCTGAAACACCCCTCAGAGGGGCATTCTGCAGACCTGAAACACTCCTCAGAGAGGCATTCTAGAGACCTGAAACACTCCTCAGAGGGGCATTCAAGAGACCTGAAACACTCCTCAGAGGGGCATTCTGTAGACCTGAAACACTCCTCAGAGGGGCATTCTGTAGACCTGAAACACTCCTCAGAGGGGCATTCTGCAGACCTGAAACACTCCTCAGAGGGGCATTCTGCAGACCTGAAACACTCCTCAAAGGGGCATTCTGCAGACCTGAAACACTCCTCAGAGGGGCATTCAGTAGACCTGAAACACTCCTCAAAGGGGCATTCTGCAGACCTGAAACACTCCTCAGAGGGGCATTCTGTAGACCTGAAACACTCCTCAGAGGGGCATTCTGCAGACCTGAAACACTCCTCAGAGGGTCATTCTGTAGACCTGAAGCACTCCTCAGAGGGGCATTCTGTAGACCTGAAACACTCCTCAGAGGGGCATTATGCAGACCAGAAACACTCGTCAAAGAGGCATTCTGTAGACCTGAAACACTCCTCAGAGGGGCATTCTGTAGACCTGAAACACTCCTCAGAGGGGCATTACGCAGACCTGAAACACTCCTCAGAGGGGCATTCTGTAGACCTGAAACACTCCTCAGAGGGGCATTCTGTAGACCTGAAACACTCCTCAGAGGGGCATTCTGCAGACCTGAAACACTCCTCAAAGGGGCATTCTACAGACCTGAAACACTCCTCAGAGGGGCATTCTGTAGACCTGAAACACCCCTCAGAGGGGCATTCTGTAGACCTGAAACACTCCTCACAGAGGCATTCTACAGAACTGATACACTCCTCAAAGAGGCATTCTACAGACCTGAAACACTCCTCAAAGTGGCATTCTTCAGACCTGAAACACTCCTCAGAGGGGCATTCAAGAGACCTGAAACATTCCTCAAAGACGCATTCCACAGACCGGAAACACTCCTCAAAGGGGCATTCTACAGACCTGAAACACTCCTCAAAGGGGCATTCTACAGACCTGAAACACTCCTCGAAGGGGCATTCTACAGACCTGAAACACTCCTCAGAGGGGCATTCTGTAGACCTGAAACACTCCTCAGAGGGGCATTCTGTAGACCTGAAACACTCCTCAGAGGGGCATTCTGTAGACCTGAAACACTCCTCAGAGGGGCATTCTGTAGACCTGAAACACTCCTCAGAGGGGCATTCTGTAGACCTGAAACACTCCTCAGAGGGGCATTATGCAGACCTGAAACACTCCTCAAAGGGGCATTCTGTAGACCTGAAACACTCCTCAAAGGGGCATTCTACAGACCTGAAACACTCCTCAGAGGGGCATACTGTAGACCTGAAACACTCCTCAGAGGGGCATTCTGTAGACCTGAAACACTCCTCAGAGGGGCATTCTGTAGACCTGAAACACTCCTCAAAGAGGCATTCTGCAGACCTGAAACACTCATCAGAGGGGCATTCTGTAGACCTGAAGCACTCCTCAGAGGGGCATTCTGTAGACCTGAAACACTCCTCAGAGGGGCATTATGCAGACCAGAAACACTCCTCAAAGTGGCATTCTGTAGACCTGAAATACTCCTCAGAGGGGCATTCTGTAGACCTGAAACACTCCTCAGAGGGGCATTATGCAGACCAGAAACACTCCTCAAAGAGGCATTCTGTAGACCTGAAACACTCCTCAGAGGGGCATTCTGTAGACCTGAAACACTCCTCAGAGGGGCATTACGCAGACCAGAAACACTCCTCAAAGGGGCATTCTGTAGACCTGAAACACCCCTCAGAGGGGCATTCTGTAGACCTGAAACACTCCTCAGAGGGGCATTCTGTAGACCTGAAACACTCCTCAGAGGGGCATTCTACAGACCTGAAACACTCCTCAGAGGGGCATTCTGTAGACCTGAAACACTCCTCAGAGGGGCATTCTGTAGACCTGAAACACTCCTCAGAGGGGCATTCTGCAGGCCCGAAACACTCCTCAGAGGGGCATTCTGTAGACCTGAAACACTCCTCAGTTGGGCATTCTGTAGACCTGAAACACTCCTCAGAGGGGCATTCTGTAGACCTGAAACACTCCTCAGAGGGGCATTCTACAGACCTGAAACACTCCTGAGAGGGGCATTCTGTAGACCTGAAACACTCCTCAGAGGGGCATTCTGTAGACCTGAAACACTCCTCAGAGGGGCATTCTGTAGACCTGAAACACTCCTCAGAGGGGCATTCTGCAGGCCTGAAACACTCCTCAGAGGGGCATTCTGTAGACCTGAAACACTCCTCAGAGGGGCATTCTGTAGACCTGAAACACTCCTCAGAGGGGCATTCTGTAGACCTGAAACACTCCTCAGAGGGGCATTCTACAGACCTGAAACACTCCTGAGAGGGGCATTCTGTAGACCTGAAACACTCCTCAGAGGGGCATTCTGTAGACCTGAAACACTCCTCAGAGGGGCATTCTGCAGACCTGAAACACTCCTCAGAGGGGCATTCTGTAGACCTGAAACACCCCTCAGAGGGGCATTCTGTAGACCTGAAACACTCCTCAAAGGGGCATTCTACAGACCTGAAACACTCCTCAAAGGGGCATTCTACAGACCTGAAACACTCCTCAAAGGGGCATTCTACAGACCTGAAACACTCCTCAGAGGGGCATTCAATAGACCTGAAACACTCCTCAAAGACGCATTCCACAGACCGGAAACACTCCTCAAAGGGGCATTCTACAGACCTGAAACACTCCTCAAAGATGCATTCTACAGACCTGAAACACTCCTCAGAGGGGCATTCAAGAGACCTGAAACATTCCTCAAAGAGGCATTCCACAGACCGTAAACACTCCTCAAAGGGCATTCTACAGACCTGAAACACTCCTCAAAGGGGCATTCTACAGACCTGAAACACTCCTCGAAGGGGCATTCTACAGACCTGAAACACTCCTCAAAGGGGCATTCTGTAGACCTGAAACACTCCTCAGAGGGGCATTCTGTAGACCTGAAACACTCCTCAGAGGGGCATTCTGTAGACCTGAAACACTCCTCAGAGGGGCATTCTGCAGACCTGAAACACTCCTCAGAGGGGCATTCTGTAGACCTGAAACACTCCTCAGAGGGGCATTATGCAGGCCTGAAACACTCCTCAGAGGGGCATTCTGCAGACCTGAAACACTCCTCAGAGGGGCATTCTACAGACCTGAAACACTCCTCAGAGGGGCATTCTGTAGACCTGAAACACTCCTCAGAGGGGCATTCTGCAGACCTGAAACACTCCTCAGAGGGGCATTCTGTAGACCTGAAACACTCCTCAGAGGGGCATTCTACAGACCTGAAACACTCCTCAGTGGGGCATTCGGTAGACCTGAAACACTCCTCAGAGGGGCATTCCGTAGACCTGAAACACTCCTCAGAGGGGCATTCTGCAGACCTGAAACACTCCTCAAAGGGGCATTCTGCAGACCTGAAACACTCCTCAGAGGGGCATTCTGTAGACCTGAAACACTCCTCAGAGGGGCATTCTGCAGACCTGAAACACTCCTCAGAGGGGCATTCTGCAGACCTGAAACACTCCTCAGAGGGGCATTCTGCAGACCTGAAACACTCCTCAGAGGGGCATTCTGTAGACCTGAAACACTCCTCAGAGGGGGCATTATGCAGACCTATAACACTCCTCAAAGAGGCATTCTGTAGACCTGAAACACTCCTCAGAGGGGCATTCTACAGACCTGAAACACTCCTCAGAGGGGCATTCTGTAGACCTGAAACACTCCTCAGAGGGGCATTCTGTAGACCTGAAACACTCCTCAGAGGGGCATTCTGTAGACCTGAAACACTCCTCAGAGGGGCATTCTGCAGACCTGAAACACTCCTCAGAGGGGCATTCTGCAGACCTGAAACACTCCTCAGAGGGGCATTCTGTAGACCTGAAACACTCCTCAGAGGGGCATTCTGTAGACCTGAAACACTCCTCAGAGGGGCATTCTGCAGACCTGAAACACTCCTCAAAGGGGCATTCTGTAGACCTGAAACACTCCTCAGAGGGGCATTCTGCAGACCTGAAACACTCCTCAGAGGGGCATTCTGCAGACCTGAAACACTCCTCAGAGGGGCATTCTGCAGACCTGAAACACTCCTCAGAGGGGCATTCTGCAGACCTGAAACACTCCTCAGAGGGGCATTCTGTAGACCTGAAACACTCCTCAGAGGGGCATTCTGTAGACCTGAAACACTCCTCAGAGGGGCATTCTTCAGACCTGAAACACTCCTCAAAGGGGCATTCTGTAGACCTGAAACACTCCTCAGAGGGGCATTCTGTAGACCTGAAACACTCCTCAGAGGGGCATTCTACAGACCTGAAACACTCCTCAAAGGGGCATTCTGCAGACCTGAAACACTCCTCAGAGGGGCATTCTGTAGACCTGAAACACTCCTCAGAGGGGCATTCTGCAGACCTGAAACACTCCTCAGAGAGGCATTCTGCAGACCTGAAACACTCCTCAGAGGGGCATTCTGTAGACCTGAAACACTCCTCAGAGGGGCATTCTGTAGACCTGAAACACTCCTCAGAGGGGCATTCTGTAGACCTGAAACACTCCTCAGAGGGGCATTCTGTAGACCTGAAACACTCCTCAGAGGGGCATTCTGTAGACCTGAAACACTCCTCAGAGGGGCATTCTGCAGACCTGAAACACTCCTCAGAGGGGCATTCTGTAGACCTGAAACACTCCTCAGAGGGGCATTCTGTAGACCTGAAACACTCCTCAGAGGGGCATTCTGCAGACCTGAAACACTCCTCAGAGGGGCATTCTGCAGACCTGAAACACTCCTCAAAGAGGCATTCTGCAGACCTGAAACACTCCTCAGAGGGGCATTCTGCAGACCTGAAACATTCCTCAAAGAGGCATTCTGCAGACCGGAAACACTCCTCAGAGGGGCATTCTGCAGACCTGAAACACTCCTCAGAGGGGCATTCTGCAGACCTGAAACACTCCTCAGAAGGGGCATTCTGCAGACCTGAAACACTCCTCAGAGGGGCATTCTGTAGACCTGAAACACTCCTCAGAGGGGCATTCTGTAGACCTGAAACACTCCTCAGAGGGGCATTCTGTAGACCTGAAACACTCCTCAGAGGGGCATTCTGTAGACCTGAAACACTCCTCAGAGGGGCATTCTGTAGACCTGAAACACTCCTCAGAGGGGCATTATGCAGGCCTGAAACACTCCTCAAAGAGGCATTCTGTAGACCTGAAACACTCCTCAGAGGGGCATTCTGCAGACCTGAAACACTCCTCAGAGGGGCATTCTGTAGACCTGAAACACTCCTCAAAGGGGCATTCTACAGACCTGAAACACTCCTCAGAGGGGCATTCTGTAGACCTGAAACACTCCTCAGAGGGGCATTCTGTAGACCTGAAACACTCCTCAAAGAGGCATTCTACAGACCTGAAACACTCCTCAGAGGGGCATTCTGTAGACCTGAAACACTCCTCAGAGGGGCATTCTGTAGACCTGAAACACTCCTCAGAGGGGCATTCTGCAGGCCTGAAACACTCCTCAGAGGGGCATTCTGCAGACCTGAAACACTCCTCAGAGGGGCATTCTGCAGACCTGAAACACTCCTCAGAGGGGCATTCTGTAGACCTGAAACACTCCTCAGAGGGGCATTCTGCAGACCTGAAACACTCCTCAGAGGGGCATTCTGTAGACCTGAAACACTCCTCAGAGGGGCATTCTGTAGACCTGAAACACTCCTCAGAGGGGCATTCTGTAGACCTGAAACACTCCTCAGAGGGGCATTCTGTAGACCTGAAACACTCCTCAGAGGGGCATTCTGCAGACCTGAAACACTCCTCAGAGGGGCATTCTGTAGACCTGAAACACTCCTCAGAGGGGCATTCTGTAGACCTGAAACACTCCTCAGAGGGGCATTCTGCAGACCTGAAACACTCCTCAGAGGGGCATTCTGTAGACCTGAAACACTCCTCAGAGGGGCATTCTGCAGACCTGAAACACTCCTCAGAGGGGCATTCTGTAGACCTGAAACACTCCTCAGAGGGGCATTCTGCAGACCTGAAACACTCCTCAGAGGGGCATTCTGCAGACCTGAAACACTCCTCAAAGGGGCATTCTACAGACCTGAAACACTCCTCAGAGGGGCATTCTGTAGACCTGAAACACTCCTCAGAGGGGCATTCTGTAGACCTGAAACACTCCTCAGAGGGGCATTCTGCAGGCCTGAAACACTCCTCAGAGGGGCACTCTGTAGACCTGAAACACTCCTCAGAGGGGCATTCTGTAGACCTGAAACACTCCTCAGAGGGGCATTCTGTAGACCTGAAACACTCCTCAGAGGGGCATTCTGTAGACCTGAAACACTCCTCAGAGGGGCATTCTGTAGACCTGAAACACTCCTCAAAGGGGCATTCTGCAGACCTGAAACACTCCTCAGAGGGGCATTCTGTAGACCTGAAACACTCCTCAGAGGGGCATTCTACAGACCTGAAACACTCCTCAGAGGGGCATTCTGCAGGCCTGAAACACTCCTCAAAGGGGCATTCTACAGACCTGAAACACTCCTCAGAGGGGCATTCTGTAGACCTGAAACACTCCTCAGAGGGGCATTCTGCAGACCTGAAACACTCCTCAGAGGGGCATTCTGTAGACCTGAAACACTCCTCAGAGGGGCATTCTGCAGACCTGAAACACTCCTCAGAGGGGCATTCTGTAGACCTGAAACACTCCTCAGAGGGGCATTCTGCAGGCCTGAAACACTCCTCAGAGGGGCATTCTGTAGACCTGAAACACTCCTCAGAGGGGCATTCTGCAGACCTGAAACACTCCTCAGAGGGGCATTCTGTAGACCTGAAACACTCCTCAGAGGGGCATTCTGTAGACCTGAAACACTCCTCAGAGGGGCATTCTGTAGGCCTGAAACACTCCTCAGAGGGGCATTCTGTAGACCTGAAACACTCCTCAGAGGGGCATTCTGCAGACCTGAAACACTCCTCAGAGGGGCATTCTGTAGACCTGAAACACTCCTCAGAGGGGCATTCTGCAGACCTGAAACACTCCTCAGAGGGGCATTCTGCAGACCTGAAACACTCCTCAGAGGGGCATTCTGCAGACCTGAAACACTCCTCAAAGAGGCATTCTGCAGACCTGAAACACTCCTCAGAGGGGCATTCTGTAGACCTGAAACACTCCTCAGAGGGGCATTCTGTAGACCTGAAACACTCCTCAGAGGGGCATTCTGCAGACCTGAAACACTCCTCAAAGAGGCATTCTACAGACCTGAAACACTCCTCAGAGGGGCATTCTGTAGAGCTGAAACACTCCTCAGAGGGGCATTCTGTAGACCTGAAACACTTCTCAGAGGGGCATTCTGTAGACCTGAAACACTCCTCAGAGGGGCATTCTGTAGACCTGAAACACTCCTCAGAGGGGCATTCTGTAGACCTGAAACACTCCTCAGAGGGGCATTCTGTAGACCTGAAACACTCCTCAGAGGGGCATTCTGTAGACCTGAAACACTTCTCAGAGGGGCAATCTGACCTGAAACACTCCTCAAAGGGGCATTCTACAGACCTGAAACACTCCTCAGAGGGGCATTCTGTAGACCTGAAACACTCCTCAGAGGGGCATTCTGTAGACCTGAAACACTCCTCAGAGGGGCATTCTGCAGACCTGAAACACTCCTCAAAGGGGCATTCTGTAGACCTGAAACACTCCTCAGAGGGGCATTCTGTAGACCTGAAACACTCCTCAGAGGGGCATTCTGTAGACCTGAAACATTCCTCAGAGGGGCATTATGCAGGCCTGAAACACTCCTCAAAGAGGCATTCTGTAGACCTGAAACACTCCTCAGAGGGGCATTCTGTAGACCTGAAACACTCCTCAGAGGGGCATTCTGTAGACCTGAAACACTCCTCAGAGGGGCATTCTGTAGACCTGAAACACTCCTCAGAGGGGCATTCTGTAGACCTGAAACACTCCTCAGAGGGGCATTCTACAGACCTGAAACACTCCTCAGAGGGGCATTCTGTAGACCTGAAACACTCTTCAGAGGGGCATTCTGTAGACCTGAAACACTCCTCAGAGGGGCATTCTGCAGACCTGAAACACTCCTCAGAGGGGCATTCTGAAGACCTGATACACTCCTCAGAGGGGCATTCTACAGACCTGAAACACTCCTCAGAGGGGCATTCTGTAGACCTGAAACACTCCTCAGAGGGGCATTCTGCAGACCTGAAACACTCCTCAGAGGGGCATTCTGTAGACCTGAAACACTCCTCAGAGGGGCATTCTGTAGACCTGAAACACTCCTCAAAGAGGCATTCTACAGACCTGAAACACTCCTCAGAGGGGCATTCTGTAGACCTGAAACACTCCTCAGAGGGGCATTCTGTAGACCTGAAACACTCCTCAGAGGGGCATTCTGTAGACCTGAAACACTCCTCAGAGGGGCATTCTGTAGACCTGAAACACTCCTCAGAGGGGCATTCTGTAGACCTGAAACACTTCTCAGAGGGGCAATCTGACCTGAAACACTCCTCAGAGGGGCATTCTGTAGACCTGAAACACTCCTCAGAGGGGCATTCTGTAGACCTGAAACACTTCTCAGAGGGGCAATCTGACCTGAAACACTCCTCAAAGGGGCATTCTACAGACCTGAAACACTCCTCAGAGGGGCATTCTGTAGACCTGAAACACTCCTCAGAGGGGCATTCTGTAGACCTGAAACACTCCTCAGAGGGGCATTATGTAGACCTGAAACACTCCTCAGATGGGCATTCGGTAGACCTGAAACATTCCTCAGAGGGGCATTCTGTAGGCCTGAAACACTCCTCAGAGGGGCATTCTGTAGACCTGAAACACTCCTCAGAGGGGCATTCTGCAGACCTGAAACACTCCTCAGAGGGGCATTCTGTAGACCTGAAACACTCCTCAGAGGGGCATTCTGCAGACCTGAAACACTCCTCAGAGGGGCATTCTGTAGACCTGAAACACTCCTCAGAGGGGCATTCTGTAGACCTGAAACACTCCTCAGAGGGGCATTCTGCAGACCTGAAACACTCCTCAGAGGGGCATTCTGTAGACCTGAAACACTCCTCAGAGGGGCATTCTGTAGACCTGAAACACTCCTCAGAGGGGCATTCTGCAGACCTGAAACACTCCTCAGAGGGGCATTCTGTAGACCTGAAACACTCCTCAGAGGGGCATTCTACAGACCTTAAACACTCCTGAGAGGGGCATTCTGTAGACCTGAAACACTCCTCAGAGGGGCATTCTGTAGACCTGAAACACTCCTCAGAGGGGCATTCTGTAGACCTGAAACACTCCTCAGAGGGGCATTCTGTAGACCTGAAACACTCCTCAGAGGGGCATTCTACAGTCCTGAAACACTCCTCAGAGGGGCATTCTGTAGACCTGAAACACTCCTCAGAGGGGCATTCTGTAGACCTGAAACACTCCTCAGACGAGCATTCTGTAGACCTGAAACACTCCTCAGAGGGGCATTCTGTAGACCTGAAACACTCCTCAGAGGGGCATTCTGTAGACCTGAAACACTCCTCAGAGGGGCATTCTGTAGACCTGAAACACTCCTCAGAGGGGCATTCTACAGACCTGAAACACTCCTCAGAGGGGCATTATGCAGGCAGTTTAAATTATAACAAAGCGGTCATAACGTCCTGTGAATTTCTGATGACCTCTCATGTTTGTCAACAACAGAAAAGTTGCTTGCCACACCATGTTGTGTAGATGTTCAGATTGTTCATTGTGAAAGAACATTTGATATTTCCACTGCACAGTTCCGCACCTCTCCCCTGAGGCCAAACTTCTCTCTACACCTGAAAGTGGCACAAAGCCAGGCCCACCGTGCCATCTGGTGTTATCACGGTCCTGGCAACCGCTGACGTCAGTGCCACTTTGGAATCCTCCAGAGGCAAAAATAGAGCGAGAGAGAGAGAGAGAGAGAGAGAGAGAGAGAGAGAGAGAGAGAGAGAGAGAGAGAGAGAGAGAGAGAGAGAGAGAGAGAGAGAGAGAGAGAGAGCAGGAGGGTGTAGAGAAGGCACGTTGACGTTTATTGGGATGAATCTTGTCCTGGAAGCAGAGCTGAGTGGTTTCCGCTAGATGGGCCAGCTATATCAATACACTTGCATGAAAACCAAAATGTAAGGCACAAGTTTAGCAATGTGGTTAAGGTTAGGGTTATGTTTAAAATCAGATGTTATGACTTTGTGGTTAGGCCAGCTAGTGACCACTCTGCAGAGCTGCCTCCAGGAAAAGATTCATCCCAATAAATGCCAACCTGCCTATAGTAGTGTGGAAGTGTTGATGTGATGGTGTGTGTGGAGGTTCAGGTGAATATGTCAACAAGGAGGAGAGAGGGAGGGGTGTGAGTAAGAGGTTTTTACATGTTGTTTATGTCTACTGTCTGCTGTGTCTGTATGTGGGGATCCCATTGTCCTTGTTGATGTTTGAAAGTTAATCATATGCCATTTCATTACTATTTTTAGGGTGCTATTGGTGTTGGCGACCAAACAGGAAGTAAGTGGAGCTGGTTTAAGCAGCTGGGGTTCGCCAAATCTTTATTTGTCACTTGAGATGCCGCTGTTGCTCCCTTTCTGCCTGCTATAATGGTCACTGTTGGTCAGTCTCTCCAGAGGCGACAACTGACCACATTCCTCAGTAGCTGAGTGGTTGATAGCCTTGTAAGGACTATTTTTATTGGATGCTCAGATCAAGGACTTTTCTATCATTGGACAAGAAATGAACAGCTTCTGCTATTGGATTGTTAATTCATTAAAACGGGTAGCAACGCAATAGCGGATAGTAGCTGCAAATAAACAGTAATAATACTTTACTTGAAGCCAACCATAACAAATGTTACTCCCCTGAACTTGACCATGATAGGTCATCTGCTGAGCCCAAGGTTAAGAGACTCCCTGTAATGTATGATCTTCTCAAACCCATAGAATTCTATACGAGTGGGAAACTGCTATTAACTGCTATCACCATGGAAACATACCTTATTTTGAAAGTTCATCCTTTAAAGAGGCAATCTGCAGTTGCTAGATCAATTTAATGATATGTACCAATTCATTTTTGAATAATATAACTTATAAATGCCTCATGAGCTTAGTTTAACTGTCGTACCCCACCACAACCCAAAATATATAAGCTTGTTTTACTCCAATGTTTGTAAACAAAGTAAACGTAAACAAACCCTTCATGGTGTTAAAACATATTTAACACATAGTGTTGATATCATGGATAGTCAGTCCTTGATTCAATAGCTCTGTCTATGAATTTGAGAGTGGCTACATTTATCCAGCCCGTCCCTCAGCTTTTTAGTGAAACAGTGGTGGGGAAAACACTTTGTTATTGTTTCATCTGTGTATTTCCCCTTTAAAAAAAGGAGAATCCTTTTCACTAGAGGTAGGCCTCATGAGCAACAGACAGAGAGGGTGAAGGGTTGATGTGGGGATTGAACCCCGGTCACAGAGTAACAGTCACAGAGTAACAGTCACAGGAGCACCAGATCATGTGAGTACAGAGTTGATCCACCTCCCTCTGACTTTAGATTGAATTCAAACAGAACAAACGAGATTAAAGGATCCAATCAAGTGGTAACATTGATTGAGCCCAAACCCTGGCAGAGAGGGAAAGGGTTACTGGAACCCTGATCATAGTGTCGTGTCAGATGAACAGAAATCCCCTCGCCCAGGCAGATGGTTGATATTACCTCCTCCTTTTTTTTATAGATACGATTATCCCTCCTCTCTCCTGTCAATGTGAAATGTGAAGGTGGCCTATCGCCTGGGTCGCAGTCTGGTGGGTGGGTGATTAGTACCACGTTCCCACGGTGACAGGCTGCTCAGTGCAAGGAAACAGTTGGCCCAGTGGGTGTAGTGAGGCTCCTCAGTGGCAGAGCGCTGGTTGCTGATGATATGATATTACTCCGCAACCCTAATAACCAGGTCATCATTGTAATATACACTGAGTGTACAAAACATTAAGAATGACATAGACTGACCAGGTGAATCCAGTTGAAGCTATGATTCCTTATTGATGTCACCTGTTAAATCCACTTCAATCAGTGTAGATGAAGGGGAGGAGACAGGTTAAAGAAGGATGTTTTAAGCCTTGAGACAACTGAGACATGTATGTGTGCCATTCAGAGGTTGAATGGGCAAGACAAAATACGTAAGTGCCTTTAAACGGGGTATGGTAGTAGGTGCCAGGCGCACTGGTATGTGTCAAGAACTGCAACGCTGCTTGGTTTTTCACGCTCAACAGTTTCCTGTGTGTATCAAGAATGGTCCACCACCCAAATGACATCCAGCCAACTTGACACAACTCTGGGAAGCATGGGCCAGCATCGCTGTGAAACGCTTTTGACACATTGTAGAGTCCATGCCCCGACGAATTGAGGCTGTTCTGAAGTCAAATGGGGGTGCAGCTCAATATTAGGACGGTGTTCTTAATGTTTTGTACACTCAGTGTGTGGTTTCAAATCTTTTCAATAACTCATAAAGTTCAAATACAGAAATAATAGAAAAGCCTAATTCAGCTAGTATGGAAGAATCCATCAGATCATGGGTGTCATAATGAACACTGTGTGATCCAACAGTGGTTTATGATTCTATTTTAGAATAAATCGGAGGAAAAGCAACGGTAACGGTATTGTTGTGGTAGTGCAACTGTTCTGAATGAAACCATCATGGGGTGCGTTTCATCATGAATCAAACGGCTATGTGCAACCCTACTCCTAACCATAATGAATGTTACTGTGTGTGTGTGTGTGTCCATGTATTATACTACTACTTTTCATTCTCCAGCAGGTTACTGTACATAGGTTAGATCAGTTGCGTCATCCCACAATTGTGTCCCTTGTTCGGCCTGAGATTATAGAGGTGGTTTATGTTGGGTTGAAGTAGAAATACAATGAGAGACAACAATGAATGATTACAGTGAGAGATGACTCCTGGGAGGGAGTGAAGAGGGAGAGAGTATATACAGTATATAACATCTAAAGCATGTATTTAACAACCTACTGCACATACAGTATATAACATCTAAAACATATATTTAACAACCTACAGCACAGACATACAGTATATACCATCTAAAACATGTATTTAACAACCTACTGCACAGACATACAGTATATAACATCTAAAACATGTATTTAACAACCTACTGCACAGACATACAGTATATAACATCTAAAACATGTATTTAACAACTTTCTACAATACAGACTTACATTTACATTTACATTTAAGTCATTTAGCAGACGCTCTAATCCAGAGCGATTTACAAATTGGTGCATTCACCTTATGAAATCCAGTGTAACAACCACTTTACAATACTGCATCTAAATCTTTTAAGTGTGTGTGTGGGGGGGGGGGTTAGAAGGATTACTTTATCCTATCCTAGGTATTCCTTAAAGAGGTGGGGTTTCAGGTGTCTCCGGAAGGTGGTGATTGACTCCGCTGTCCTGGCGTCGTGAGGGAGCTTGTTCCACCATTGGGATGCCAGAGCAGCGAACAGTTTTGACTGGGCTGAGCGGGAACTGTGCTTCCTCAGAGGTAGGGAGGCGAGCAGGCCAGAGGTGGATGAACGCAGTGCCCTTGTTTGGGTGTAGGGCCTGATCAGAGCCTGAAGGTACGGAGGTGCCGTTCCCCTCACAGCTCCGTAGGCAAGCACCATGGTCTTGTAGCGGATGCGAGCTTCAACTGGGAGCCAGTGGAGAGAGCGGAGGAGCGGGGTGACGTAAGAGAACTTGGGAAGGTTGAACACCAGACGGGCTGCGGCGTTCTGGATGAGTTGTAGGGGTTTAATGGCACAGGCAGGGAGCCCAGCCAACAGCGAGTTGTAGTAATCCAGACGGGAGATGACAAGTGCCTGGATTAGGACCTGCGCCGCTTCCTGTGTGAGGCAGAGTCGTACTCTGCGAATGTTGTAGAGCATGAACCAACAGGATCGGGTCACCGCCTTGATGTTAGTGGAGAACGACAGGCTGTTGTCCAGGGTCACGCCAAGGCTCTTAGCACTCTAGGAGGAGGACACAATGGAGTTGTCAACCGTGATGGCGAGATCATGGAATGGGCAGTCCTTCCCCGGGAGGAAGAGCAGCTCCGTCTTGCCGAGGTTCAGCTTGAGGTGGTGATCCGTCATCCACACTGATATGTCTGCCAGACATGCAGAGATGCGATTCGCCACCTGGTTATCAGAAGGGGGAAAGGAGAAGATGAATTGTGTGTCGTCTGCATAGCAATGATAGGAGAGACCATGTGAGGATATGACAGAACCAAGTGACTTGGTGTATAGCGAGAATAGGAGAGGGCCTAGAACAGAGCCCTGGGGGACACTAGTGGTGAGAGCACGTGGTGCGGAGACAGATTCTCGCCACGCCACCTGGTAGGAGCGACCTGTCAGGTAGGACGCAATCCAAGCGTGGGCCGTGCCGGAGATGCCCAACTCGGAGAGGGTGGAGAGGAGGATCTGATGGTTCACAGTATCAAAGGCAGCCGATAGGTCTAGAAGGATGAGAGCAGAGGAGAGAGAGTTAGCTTTAGCAGTGCGGAGCGCCTCCGTGACACAGAGAAGAGCAGTCTCAGTTGAATGACCAGTCTTGAAACCTGACTGATTTGGATCAAGAAGGTCATTCTGAGAGAGATAGCAGGAGAGCTGGCCAAGGACGGCACGTTCAAGAGTTTTGGAGAGAAAAGAAAGAAGGGATACTGGTCTGTAGTTGTTGACATCGGAGGGATCGAGTGTAGGTTTTTTCAGAAGGGGTGCAACTCTCGCTCTCTTGAAGACGGAAGGGACGTAGCCAGCGGTCAAGGATGAGTTGATGAGCGAGGTGAGGTAAGGGAGAAGGTCTCCGGAAATGGTCTGGAGAAGAGAGGAGGGGATAGGGTCAAGCGGGCAGGTTGTTGGGCGGCCGGCCGTCACAAGACGCGAGATTTCATCTGGAAAGAGAGGGGAGAAAGAGGTCAAAGCACAGAGTAGGGCAGTGTGAGCAGGACCAGCGGTGTCGTTTGACTTAGCAAACGAGGATCGGATGTCGTCAACCTTCTTTCAAAATGGTTGACAAAGTCATCCGCAGAGAAGGAGGAGGGGGGAGGGGGAGGAGGATTCAGGAAGGAGGAGAAGGTGGCAAAGAGCTTCCTAGGGTTAGAGGCAGATGCTTGGAATTTAGAGTGGTAGAAAGTGGCTTTAGCAGCAGAAACAGAGGAAGAAAATGTGGAGAGGAGGGAGTGAAAAGATGCCAGGTCCGCAGGGAGGCTAGTTTTCCTTAATTTCCGCTCGGCTGCCCGGAGCCCTGTTCTGTGAGCTCGCAATGAGTCGTCAAGCCACGGAGCAGGAGAGGAGGACCGAGCCGGCCGGGAGGATAGGGGACATAGAGAGTCAAAGGATGCAGAAAGGGAGGAGAGGAGGGTTGAGGAGGCAGAATCAGGAGATTGGCTGGAGAAGGATTGAGCAGAGGGAAGAGATGATAGGATGGAAGAGGAGAGAGTAGCAGGAGAGAGAGAGCGAAGGTTGCGACGGCGCAATACCATCTGAGTAGGGGCAGAGTGAGTAGTGTTGGAGGAGAGCGAGAGGGAAAAGGATACAAGGTAGTGGTCGGAGACTTGGAGGTGAGTTGCAGTGAGATTAGTAGAAGAACAGCATCTAGTAAAGATGAGGTCAAGCGTATTGCCTGCCTTGTGAGTAGGGGGAACGGTGAGAGGGTGAGATCAAAAGAGGAGAGGAGTGGAAAGAAGGAGGCAGAGAGTAATGAGTCAAAGTTAGACGTAGCGAGGTTAAAGTCACCCAGAATTGTGAGGGGTGAGCCATCCTCAGGAAAGGAACTTATCAAGGCGTCAAGCTCATTGATGAACTCTCCAAGGGAACCTGGAGGGCGATAAATGATAAGGATGTTAAACTTGAATGGGCTAGTGACTGTGACAACATGGAATTCAAAGGAGGAGATAGACAGATGGGTCAGGGGAGAAAGAGAGAATGTCCACTTGGGAGAGATGAGGATTCCAGTGCCACCACTCCGCTGACCAGATGCTCTCGGGGTATGCGAGAACACGTGGTCAGAGGAGGAGAGAGCAGTAGGAGTAGCAGTGTTTTCTGTGGTAATCCATGTTTCCGTCAGCGCCAAGAAGTCGAGGGACTGGAGGGTAGCATAGGCTGAGATGAACTCTGCCTTGTTGGCCACAGACCGGCAGTTCCAGAGGCTGCCGGAGACCTGGAACTCCACGTGGGTCGTGCCCGCTGGGACCACCAGGTTAGAGTGGCAGCGGCCATACGGTGTGAAGCGTTTGTGTGGCCTGTGCAGAGAGGAGAGAACAGGGATAGACAGACACATAGTTGACAGGCTACAGGAGAGGCTACGCTAATGCAAAGGAGCTTGGAATGAAAATTAACTAAACAAATCGTCTCTGCATGTCTGGCAGACATATCAGTGTGGATGACGGATCACCACCTCAAGCTGAACCTCGGCAAGACGGAGCTGCTCTTCCTCCCGGGGAAGGACTGCCCGTTCCATGATCTCGCCATCACGGTTGACAACTCCATTGTGTCCTCCTCACAGAGTGCTAAGAGCCTTGGCGTGACCCTGGACAACACCCTGTCGTTCTCCGCTAACATCAAGGCGTTGACCCGATCCTGTAGGTACATGCTCTACAACATTCGCAGAGTACGACTCTGCCTCACACAGGAAGCGGCGCAGGTCCTAATCCAGGCACTTGTCATCTCCCGTCTGGATTACTGCAACTCACTGTTGGCCGGGCTCCCTGCCTGTGCCATTAAACCCCTACAACTCATACAGAACGCCGCAGCCCGTCTGGTGTTCAACCTTCCCAAGTTCTCTCACGTCACCCCGCTCCTCCGCACACTCCACTGGCTTCCAGTTGAAGCTCGCATCTGCTACAAGACCATGGTGCTTGCCTACTGAGCTGTGAGGGGAACGGCACCTCCGTACCTTCAGGCTCTGATCAGTCCCTACACCCAAAGAAGGGCACTGCGTTCATCCACCTCTGGCCTGCTTGCCTCCCTACCTCTGCGGAAGCACAGTTCCCGCTCAGCCCAGTCAAAACTGTTCGCTGCTCTGGCACCCCAATGGTGGAACAAGCTCCCTCACGACGCCAGGACAGCGGAGTCAATCACCACCTTCCGGAGACACCTGAAACTCCACATCTTTAAGGAATACCTGGGATATGATTAAGTAATCCTTTTAACCCTCCCCCCCTCTACCCTCCCCACCAAAAAAGATATAGATGTACTATTGTAAAGGGGTTGTTCCACTGGATATCATAAGGTGAATGCACCAATTTGTAAGTCGCTCTGGATAAGAGTGTCTGCTAAATGACGTAAATGTAAATGTAAATCTAAGCTAGATGCCCTCAATCTCACACAAATCATCAAGGAACCCACCAGGTACAACCCTAAATCCGTAAACATGGGCACCCTCATAGACATTATCCTGACCAACTTGCCCTCCAAATACACCTCCTCTGTTTTCATTCAGGATCTCAGCGATCACTGCCTCATTGCCTGTATCTGCTATGGGTCTGCGGTCAAACAACCACCCCTCATCACTGTCAAACGCTCCCTAAAACACTTCTGCGAGCAGGCCTTTCTAATCAACCTTTCCCGCGTATCCTGGAAGGATATTGACCTCATCCCGTCAGTCGAGGATGCCTGGTCATTCTTTAAAAGTAATTTCCTCACCATCTTAGATAAGCATGCCCCGTTCAAAAAATGCAGAACTAAGAACAGATATAGCCCTTGGTTCACTCCAGACCTGACTGACCTTGACCAGCACAAAAAAATCCTGTGGCGGACTGCAATAGCATCGAAAAGTCCCTGCGATATGCAACTGTTCAGGGAAGTCAGGAACCAATACACACAGTCAGTCAGGAAAGCAAAGGCTAGCTTTTTCAAGCAGAAATTTGCATCCTGTAGCTCTAACTCCAAAAAGTTTTGGGACATTGTAAAGTCCATGGAGTACAAGAGCACCTCCTCCCAGCTGCCCACTGCACTGAGGCTAGGTAACACGGTCACCACCGATAAATCCATGATAATCGAAAATTTCAATAAGCATTTCTCAACGGCTGGTCATGCCTTCCTCCTGGCTACTCCAACCCCGGCCAAGAGCTCCCCCCCCCGCAGCTACTCGCCCAAGCCTCCCCAGCTTCTCCTTCACCCAAATCCAAATAGCAGATGTTCTGAAAGAGCTGCAAAACCTGGACCCGTACAAATCAGCTGGGCTTGACAATCTGGACCCTCTCTTTCTAAAACTATCCGCCGCCATTGTTGCAACCCCTATTACCAGCCTGTTCAACCTCTCTTTCGTATCGTCCGAGATCCCTAAAGATTGGAAAGCTGCCGCGGTCATCCCCCTCTTCAAAGGGGGTGACACCCTAGACCCAAACTGTTACAGACCTATTTCCATCCTGCCCTGCCTATCTAAAGTCTTCGAAAGCCAAGTTAATAAACAGATCACTGACCATTACGAATCCCACCGTACCTTCTCCGCTGTGCAATCCGGGTTCTGAGCCGGTCACGGGTGCACCTCAGCCACGCTCAAGGTACTAAAAGATATCATAACCGCCATTAACACATTAACATGAACAGTACTGTGCCGCCGTCTTCATCGACCTGGCCAAGGCTTTCGACTCTGTCAATCACCGTATTCTTATCGGCAGACTCAATAGCCTTGATTTTTCTAATGACTGCCTCGCCTGGTTCACCAACAACTTTGCAGACAGAGTTCAGTGTGTCAAATCGGAGGGCATGTTGTCTGGACCTCTGGCAGTCTCTATGGGGGTACCACAGGGTACAATTCTCAGGCCGACTCTTTTCTCTGTATATATCAATGATGTCGCTCTTGCTGCGGGCGATTTTCTGATCCACCTCTCCGCAGACGACACCATTCTGTATACTTCTGGCCCTTCCTTGGACACTGTGCTAACAAACCTCCAAACGAGCTTCAATGCCATACAACACTCCTTCCGTGGCCTCCAACTGCTCTTAAACGCTAGTAAAACCAAATGCATGCTTTTCAACCGTTCGCTGCCCGCACATGCCCGCCCGACTAGCATCACCACCCTGGACGTTCCGACCTAGAATATGTGGACAACTATAAATACCTAGCTGTCTGGTTAGACTGTAAACTCTCCTTCCAGACTCATATTAAACATCTCCAATCCAAAATCAAATCTAGAATCGGCTTTCTATTTCGCAACAAAGCCTCCTTCACTCGCTGCCAAACATACCCTAGTACAACTGACTATCCTACCGATCCTTGACTTCGGCGATGTCATCTACAAAATAGCTTCCGTTACTCTACTCAGCAAACTGGATGCAGTCTATCACAGTGCCATCCATTTTGTTACCAAATCACCTTATACCACCCACCACTGCAACCTGTATGCTCTAGTCGGCTGGCCCTCGCTACATATTCGTCGCCAGACCCACTGGCTCCAGGTCATCTATAAGTCTATGCTTGTTAAAGCTCCGCCTTATCTCAGTTCACTGGTCACAATAACAACACCCACCCGTAGCACACGTTCCAGCAGGTATATCTCACTGATCATCCCCAAAGCCAACACCTCATTTGGCCGCCTTTCCTTCCAGTTCTCTGCTGCCAGTGACTGGAACGAATTGCAAAAACCGCTGAAGTTGGAGACTTTTATTTCCCTCACCAACTTTAAACATCAGCTATCTGAGCAGCTAACCGATCGCTGCAGCTGTACATAGTCCATCTGTAAATTGCCCACCCAATCTACCTACCTCATCCCCATACTGTTTTTAATTTATTTACTTTTCTGCTCTTTTGCACACCAGTATTTCTACTTGCACATCATCATATGCTCATTTATCAATCCAGTGTTAATCTGCTAAATTGTAATTATTCGCTCCTATGGCCTATTTATTGCCTACCTCCTCATGCCTTTTGCAGACACTGTATATAGACTTTCTTTTTTTTCTATTGTGTCATTGACTTGTTTATTGTGTTATTGGCTTGTTTATCGTCTACTCCATGTGTAACTCTGTGTTGTTGTCTGTGTCACACTGCTTTGCTTTATCTTGGCCAGGTCGCAGTTGTAAATGAGAACTTGTTCTCAACTAGCCTACCTGGTTAAATAAAGGTGAAATAAATAAAAATAAAAAATAGGCTGCTGTATGATACAGTATATAACACAGTATAAAGGGGTAAACGTGCAGTAGGCTGTTGTATGATACAGTATAATTAAACCAACATACACAGAGATCAGTTGTAATGGGGTGCCAGGTTAGGAGCATTGGGCCAGTAACTGAAAGGTCAATGGTTCAAATCCCCAAGCCAACTAGGTGAAAAAAATCAATGTCAATGTGTCCTTGAGCAAGGCACTTAACTGTAAATGCTCCTGAAAGTGACTCTGGATAAGAGCCTCTGCTAAATGACTATAATGACAATGTAATAGAGACAAACAGGAACATTTTACAATCTAAATGATAGGCACAGATTATCCATTATATTGACCAAATACTCCATTGGTCATTCTAAAAATGAAAATAAATGTATTCAGGCAGTCAGGAGGAGGCAAGATCAGGTGGGACCATTCTAGCCAATGAGTGGGCAGATACCCTTGTGATAACTGACACAACTCCAATATGGAGTGTTTTTTCTCCAAGTTACCGGGATGTCAAGTGTCCTACTTATATCAGTACACTCGTAACAGCCTAATCATTACGAAACTTCTATTCGATCAATCAAGCCACAGGCAGCAAAACATTTTCAAAAAATGTTTTTTAAATATTTTAAATGCCACATGCTGGAGAAGACAGATTTTGGGCCCAGTTATCCCTCTCGCTTCACCTCTTCCTCTCTGGGACAGGTAACTGGAGAAGGCCTCCATGTCAGGAAGTCCTTGGAGAAAAGAGAATCAAAATCAAATCATATGTATTTATATAGCCCTTCGTACATCAGCTGATATCTCAAAGTGCTGTACAGAAACCCAGCCTAAAACCCCAAACAGCAAGCAATGCATGTGAAAGAAGCACGGTGGCTAGGAAAAACTCCCTAGGAAAAACTCCCTAGAAAGGCCAAAAACCTAGGAAGAAACCTAGAGAGGAACCAGGCTATGAGGGGTGCAGTCCTCTTCTGGCTGTGCCGGGTGGATATTATAACAGAACATGGTCAAGATGTTAAAATGTTCATAAATGACCAGCATGGTCAAATAATAATAATCATAGTAGTTGTCGAGGGTGCAACAAGCACGTCCGGTGAACAGGTCAGAGTTCCATAGCCGCAGGCAGAACAGTTGAAACTGGAGCAGCAGCACGGCCAGGTGGACTGGGGACAGCAAGGAGTCATCATGCCAGGTAGTCCTGAGGCATGGTCCTAGGGCTCAGGTCCTCCGAGAGAAAAGAAGAAAGAGAGAAAGAGAGAATTAGAGAGAGCATATTTAAATTCACACAGGACACCGGATAAGACAAGAGAAATACTCCAGATGTAACAGACTGACCCTAGCCCCCCGACACATAAACTACTGCAGCATAAATACTGGAGGCTGAGACAGGAGGGATCAGAAGACACTGTGGCCCCATCCGATGATACCCCCGGACAGGGCCAAACAGGCAGGATATAACCCCACCCACTTTGCCAAAGCACAGCCCCCACACCACTAGAGGGATGTCTCCAACCACCAACTTACCGTCCTAAGACAAGGCCAAGTATAGCCCACAAAGATCTCCGCCACGGCACAACCAAAGGGGGGGGGGGCGCCAACCCAGACAGGAAGACCACGTCAGTGACTCAACCCACTCAAGTGACGCACCCCTCCCATGGACGGCATGGAAGAACACCAGTAAGCCAGTGACTCAGCCCCTGTAATAGGGTTAGAGGCAGAGAATCCCAGTGGAGAGAGGGGAACCGCCAAGGCAGAGACAGCAAGGGCGGTTCGTTGCTCCAGCCTTTCCGTTCACCTTCACACTCCTGGGCCAGACTATACTTAATCATAGGACCTACTGAAGAGATAAGTCTTCAGTAAAGACTTAAAGGTTGAGACTGAGTCTGCGTCTCTCACATGGGTAGGCAGACCATTCCATAAAAATGGAGCTCTATAGGAGAAAGCCCTACCTCCAGCCGTTTGCTTAGAAATTCTAGGGACAATTAGGAGGCCTGCGTCTTGTGACCGTAGCGTACGTGTAGGTATGTACGGCAGGACCAAATCGGAAAGATAGGTAGGAGCAAGCCCATGTAATGCTTTGTAGGTTAGCAGTAAAACCGTTCATCCACCTCTGGCCTGCTCGCCTCCCTACCTCTGAGGAAGCACAGTTCCCGCTCAGCCCAGTCAAAACTGTTCGTTGCTCTGGCACCCCAATGGTGGAACAAGCTCCCTCACGACGCCAGGACAGCGGAGTCAATCACCACCTTCCGGAGACACCTGAAACCCCACCTCTTCAAGGAATACCTGGGATAGGATAAAGTAATCCTTCTAAGCCCCCCCTTAAAAGATTTAGATGCACTATTGTAAAGTGGTTGTTCCACTGGATATTATAGGTGAATGCACCAATTTGTAAGTCGCTCTGGATAAGAGCGTCTGCTAAATGACTAAAATGTAAATGTAAAAATGTAAAACCTTGAAATCAGCCCTTGCCTTAACAGGAAGCCAGTGTAGGGAGGCTAGCACTGGAGTAATATGGTCATTTACCACCTTCACAAGTGCAGTCTCAGTGCTATGATGGGGTCTAAAACCAGACTGAAGCGTTTCGTATACATTGTTTTTCTTCAGGAAGGCAGTGAGTTGCTGCGCAACAGCTTTTTCAAAAATGTTTGAGAGGAATGGAAGAATCGATATAGGCCGATAGTTTTTTATAATTTCTGGGTCAAGATTCGGCTTTTTCAAGAGAGGCTTTATTACTGCCACTTTTAGTGAGCTTGGTACACATCCGGTGGATAGAGAGCCGTTTATTATGTTCAACATAGGAGGGCCAAGCACAGGAAGCAGCTCTTTCAGTAGTTTAGTTGGAATAGGGTCCAGTATGCAGCTTGAGGGTTTAGAGGCCATGATTATTTTCATCATTGTGTCAAGAGATATAGTACTAAAACACTTTAGTATCACCCTTGATCCTAGGTCCTGGCAGGGTTGTGCAGACTCAGGACAACGGAGCTTTGGAGGAATACGCAGATTTAAAGAGGAGTCCGTAATTTGCTTTCTAATGATCATGATCTTTTCCTCAAAGAAGTTCATGAATTCATCACTGCTGAAGTGAGAGCCATCCTCTCTTGGGGAATGCTGCTTTTTAGTTAACTTTGCGACAGCATCAAAAATAAATTTCGTATTGTTCTTATTTTCCTCAATTAAGTTGGAAAAATAGGATGATCAAGCAGCAGTGAAGGCTCTTCGATACTGCACAGTACTGTCTTTCCAAGCTAGTCGGAAGACTTCCAGTTTGGTGTGGCGCCATTTCCGTTCCAATTTTCTGGAAGCTTGCTTCAGAGCTCGTGTATTTTCTGTATACCAGGGAGCTAGTTTCTTATGACAGATGTTTTTAGTTTTTAGGGGTGCAACTGCATCTAGGGTATTGCGCAAGGTTAAATTGAGTTCCTCGGTTAGGTGGTTAACTGATTTTTGTCCTCTGACGTCCTTGGGTAGGCAGAGGGAGTCTGGAAGGGTATCAAGGAATCTTTGGGTTGTCTGAGAATTTATAGCACGACTTTTAATGCTCCTTGGTTGGGGTCTGAGCAGATTATTTGTTGCAATTGCAAACGCAATAAAATGGTGGTCCGATAATCTAGGATTATGAGGAAAAACATTAAGATCCACAACATTTATTCCATGGGACAAAAGTAGGTCCAGAGTATGACTGTGGCAGTGAGTAGGTCCAGAGACATGTTGGACAAAACCCACTGAGTCGATGATGGCTCCGAAAGCCTTTTGGAGTGAGTCTGTGGACTTTTCCATGTGAATATTAAAGTCACCAAAAATTAGAATATTATCTGCGATGACTACAAGGTCCGATAGGAATTCAGGGAACTCAGTGAGGAACGCTGCATATGGCCCAGGAGGCCTGTAAACAGTAGCTATAAAAAGTGATTGAGTAGGCTGCATAGATTTCATGACTAGAAGCTCAAAAGACGAAAACGTCGTTGTTGTTTTTTTGGGGGTAAATTTAAATTTGCTATCATAAATGTTAGCAACACCTCCGCCTTTGCGGGATGCGCGGGGGATTTGGTCACTAGTGTAACCAGGGGGTGAGGCCTCATTTAACATAGTAAATTCATCAGGCTTAAGCCATGTTTCAGTCAGGCCAATCACATCAAGATTATGATCAGTGATTAGTTCATTGACTATAACTGCCTTTGAAGTGAGGGATCTAACATTAAGTAGCCCTATCTACTCAGAATATTTGAAAAAAGCTGACACTTGTACATTATCAATTGCAATATGTACAAAAGCAATTGCAATTTGTTCAAAGGAATAAGAAATTGCTTTAATTATGTGCACAAGTGACTAGATGATTTGGAATTTGTACAAGTAGTATCAAGAATGGCACTTTTGATCTAAGAAATGCACCAAAGCGACTGAGAAAAACTGTAACACATTAACACATTAACATGATGCAATATTAACACATTAACACATTAACACATTAACATGATGCACATTAACACATTAACATGATGCAATATTAACACATTAACACATTAACATGACACACATTAACATGAACACACATTAACACGTGAACATGAACACACATTAACACATGAACACATTAACACATTAACATGACACACATTAACACATTAACATGAACACACATGAACACATTAACATGACACACATTAACACATTAACACATTAACATTAACACATTAACACATTAATACATTAACATGACACACATTAACACATTAACATGACACACATTAACACGAACACATTAACACATGAACACATTAACATGACACACATTAACACATTAACACATTAACATGAACACATTAACACATTAACATGACACACATTAACACATTAACACATTAACACGACACACATTAATACATTAACATTAACACATTAACACATTAACATGACACACATTAACACATTAACACATTAACACATTAACATGACACACATTAACACATTAACACATTAACACATTAACACATTAACATGACACACATTAATACATTAACATGAACACACATTAACACATGAACACATTAACATGACACACATTAACACATTAACACATTAACACATTAACATGAACACACATTAACACATTAACATGACACACATTAACACATTAACACATTAACATGACCCACATTAACACATTAACATGAACACACATTAACACATGAACATGAACACACATTAACACATCAACATGACACACATTAACACATTAACACATTAACATGACCACATTAACACAAACACACATTAACACATTAACATGACACACATTAATACATTAACATTAACACATTAACACATTAACATGACACACATTAACATGACACACATTAACACATTAACACATTAACATGACACACATTAACACATTAACATGACCCACATTAACACATTAACATTAACACACATTAACACATTAACACATTAACATGACCCACATTAACACATTAACATGACCCACATTAACACATTAACATTAACACATTAACACATTAACACATTAACACATTAACACATTAACATGAACACACATTAACACATGAACATGAACACACATTAACACATTAACATGACACACATTAACATGACACACATTAACACATTAACATGACCCACATTAACACATTAACATGAACACACATGAACACATTAACATGACACACATTAACATGACACACATTAACATGACCCACATTAACACATTAACATGACCCACATTAACACATTAACATTAACACATTAACACATTAACATGACACACATTAACACATTAACATGACACACATTAACACATTAACATGACCCACATTAATACATTAACATTAACACATTAACACATTAACACATTAACATGAACACACATTAACACATTAACATGACACACATTAACATGACCCACATTAACACATTAACATGACCCACATTAAGACATTAACATGACCCACATTAACACATTAACATTAACACATTAACACATTAACATTAACACATTAACACATTAACATGACACATTAACACATTAACACATTAACACATTAACACATTAACACATGACACACATTAACATGACACACATTAACATGACACACATTAACACATTAACACATTAACACATGAACATGACACACATTAACACACTAACATGACACACATTAACACATGAACACATTAACATGAACACATGAACACATTAACACATTAACATGACACATTAACACATTAACACATTAACATGACACATTAACACATTAACATGACACACATTAACACATTAACATGACACACATTAACACATGAACACATTAAAACATTAACATGACACATTAACACATTAACATGACACATTAACACATTAACACATTAACATGACACACATTAAAACATTAACATGACACATTAACACATTAACATGACACATTAACACATTAACACATTAACACATTAACATTAACACATTAACACATTAACACATTAACATGACACACATTAACACATTAACACATTAACATGACACACATTAACACATTAACACATTAACACATTAAAATGACGCACATTAACACATTAACACATTAACACATTAACATGATGCAATATTAACACATTAACACATACATCAGTGTGGTATTGATTGTGATATAGTGATTTGATCATCCTCTCCCTGACTTGCTCAGTGGTAGACATGTTGAGTCTACATAAAGATGAGAAGGTACGTCATGTACAGTACACATGAAGTAGTCCCTCTCTCATTCGGGCATTGGTCTGGGACAGTGTTTCCCAACCCTGGTCCTCCAGGGCCCCCAACAGTACAGTTTCATTGTAGCCCTTGACAAACCCACCTCATTCAACTCATTGAGGGCTTGATGATTAGTTGAAAAGTTGAATCAGGTGTGCTTGTCCAGGGTTACAATAGAAATGTGTACTGTTGGAGGTACTGTTGGGGGTACTGGAGGACCAGGGTTGGGTAACACTGGTCTGGGAGACCTCTGTCACTGTCACACTTGGGAGAGATTACTTTCAAAGACAGGCAGCACAGAACTGAACTGACAGGCAACCCCAGAACTGAAGCCTGGATTATTTGTGTGAATTGTGTTATTTTACCAATGGTAGACTAGGGCCGGGATTCAGTCCGAACAGCAGTAGATCCACGTTATAAGCGCTTGACATTTAAAGGTAATTTCCGATTTAACCGACATATGCAGCGTGTACCGTGAATGCCGTCTCCGCAAGTGTGTGAAAATTGCTTTCAAAAGGTGCATAGCTGACAAAGGGCAATGCAAATGAATCCAAGCCTATATTTCAATATAATCTGGTGTTAGAAAGATGAATGATGAAAATACATCATCCCTGATGGGAAGGATCACCTTTACTCTCCTCCACTAGCAAGGATCATCTTTAGTCTCCTCCACTACCAATGATCTTCTTTTGTTTCCTCCACTACCAAGGATCCCCTTTAGTCTCCTCCACTACCAAGGATAATCTTTGGTCTCCTCCACTACCAAGATCCCCTTTAGTCGCATCCACTGCCAAGGATCCCCTTTAGTCTCCTCCACTACCAAGGATCATCTTTAGTCTCCTCCACTACCAAGGAGAATCTTTACTCTCCTCCACTACCAAGGATCCTCTTTAGTCTCCTCCACTACCAATGATCCTCTTTTGTTTCCTCCACTACCAAGGATCCCCTTTAGTCTCCTCCACTACCAAGGATCATCTTTGGTCTCCTCCACTACCAAGGATCCCCTTTAGTCGCATCCACTGCCAAGGATCCCCTTTAGTCTCCTCCACTACCAAGGATCATCTTTAGTCTCCTCCACTACCAAGATCCCCTTTAGTCTCATCCACTGCCAAGGATCCCCTTTAGTCTCCTCCACTACCAAGGATAATCTTTGGTCTCCTCCACTACCAAGGATCCCCTTTAGTCGCCACTGCCAAGGATCCCCTTTAGTCTCCTCCACTACCAAGGATCATCTTTAGTCTCCTCCACTACCAATGATCCCCTTTAGTCTCATCCACTGCCAAGGATCCCCTTTAGTCTCCTCCACTACCAAGGATCCCCTTTAGTCTTCTCCACTACCAAGGATCCCCTTTAGTCTCATCCACTGCCAAGGACCAACTTTAGTCTCCTCCACTACCAAGGATCATCTTTAGTCTCCTCCACTACCAAGGATCATCTTTAGTCTCATCCACTGCCAAGGATCATCTTGTGTCTCATCCACTACCAAGGATCCCCTTTAGTCTCCAAGACTACCAAGGACCATCTTTAGTCTCCTCCACTATCAAGGATCCCTTTAGTTGGGACGTAATGGGCTGATGTGATGTTTGTGTACTTGACGTTGTATTACTATGTGATCTGCCAATGTTTCCATAGTTGAATCGAATTGAATGTAAATATGAAGTATGCATAGGACAGTTCACAGTGTACATAGACAGTCACATGTTTATGGAAGATGTGTCAGAGTCACTTCCTAATATGGACACCGTAACAGTTTCTGATCTGGTTTCTGATCAATCCCTGCTATACTTCAACATGCCTTCAGAACAGACAGAGCAATACTTCAACATGCCTTCAGAACAGACAGAGCTATACTTCAACATGCCTTCAGAACAGACAGAGCTATACTTCAACATGTCTTCAGAACAGACAGAGGTATACTTCAACATGCCTTCAGAACAGACAGAGCTATACTTCAACATGCCTTCAGAACAGACAGAGCTATACTTCAACATGTCTTTAGAACAGACAGAGCTATACTTCAACATGCCTTCAGAACAGACAGAGCTATACTTCAACATGCCTTCAGAGCAGACAGAGCTATACTTCAACATGTCTTCAGGACAGAGCTATACTTCAACATGCCTTCAGAACAGACAGAGTTATACTTCAACATGCCTTCAGAACAGACAGAGCTATACTTCAACATGCCTTCAGAACAGACAGAGTTATACTTCAACATGTCTTCAGAACAGATCTATACTTCAATATGTCTTCAGAACAGACAGAGCTATACTTCAACATGCCTTCAGAACAGACAGAGCTATGCTTCAACATGCCTTCAGAACAGACAGAGTTATACTTCAACATGCCTTCAGAGCAGACAGAGCTATACTTCAACATGCCTTCAGAACAGACAGAGTTATACTTCAACATGTCTTCAGGACAGAGCTATACTTCAACATGCCTCCAGAACAGACAGAGCTATACTTCAACATGCCTTCAGAACAGACAGAGTTATACTTCAACATGCCTTCAGAGCAGACAGAGCTATGCTTCAACATGCCTCCAGAACAGACAGAGCTATACTTCAACATGTCTTCAGGACAGAGCTATACTTCAACATGCCTTCAGAACAGACAGAGCTATACTTCAACATGTCTTCAGAACAGACAGAGCTATGCTTCAACATGCCGCCAGAACAGACAGAGCTATACTTCAACATGTCTTCAGGACAGAGCTATACTTCAACATGCCTTCAGAACAGACAGAGCTATACTTCAACATGCCTTCAGAACAGACAGAGCTATACTTCAACATGTCTTCAGGACAGAGCTATACTTCAACATGCCTTCAGGACAGACAGAGCTATACTTCAACATGCCTTCAGAACAGACAGAGCTATACTTCAACATGCCTTCAGAACAGACAGAGCTTTACTTCAACATGCCTTCAGAACAGACAGAGGTATACTTCAACATGCCTTCAGAACAGACAGAGCTATACTTCAACATGTCTTCAGCAGACAGAGCTATACTTCAACATGCCTTCAGGGCAGACAGAGGTATACTTCAACATGCCTTCAGAACAGACAGAGCTATACTTCAACATGCCTTCAGAACAGACAGAGCTATACTTTAACATGTCTTCAGAACAGACAGAGCTATACTTCAACATGCCTTCAGAACAGACAGAGGTATACTTCAACATGCCTTCAGAACAGACAGAGCTATACTTCAACATGTCTTCAGAACAGACAGAGCTATACTTCAACATGCCTTCAGAGCAGACAGAGGTATACTTTAACATGTCTTCAGAACAGACAGAGCTATACTTCAACATGTCTTCAGAACAGACAGAGCTATACTTTAACATGTCTTCAGAACAGTCAGAGTTTCTGGCACTAATCCAACACAATATTCACCTCACCTGGCTGCCTCCATCACCGCGCAACTCAATAACCCTCCTGTTATATTACTTACACCAGCCTTCGTTCTCCTCTTCCTCCTCAACTCAACAGTTATTTACACCAGCCTTCGTTCTCCTCTTCCTCCTCAACTCAACAGTTATTTACACCAGCCTTTATTCTCCTCTTCATCCTCAACTCAACAGTTATTTACACCAGCCTTTATTCTCCTCTCCCTCCTCAACTCAACAGTTATTTACACCAGCCTTCGTTCTCCTCTTCCTCCTCAACTCAACAGTTATTTACACCAGCCTTTATTCTCCTCTTCATCCTCAACTCAACAGTTATTTACACCAGCCTTTATTCTCCTCTCCCTCCTCAACTCAACAGTTATTTACACCTGCCTTTATTCTCCTCTCCCTCCTCAACTCAACAGTTATTTACACCAGCCTTTATTCTCCTCTCCCTCCTCAACTCAACAGTTATTTACACCTGCCTTTATTCTCCTCTCCCTCCTCAACTCAACAGTTATTTACACCTGCCTTTATTCTCCTCTCCCTCCTCAACTCAACAGTTATTTACACCTGCCTTCATTCTCCTCTCCCTCCTCAACTCAACAGTTATTTATACCAGCCTTTATTCTCCTCTCCCTCCTCAACTCAACAGTTATTTACACCTGCCTTCGTTCTCCTCTTCAACTCAACAGTTATTTACACCAGTCTTTATTCTCCTCTCCCTCCTCAACTCAACAGTTATTTACACCAGCCTTTATTCTCCTCTCCCTCCTCAACTCAACAGTTATTTACACCAGCCTTTATTCTCCTCTCCCTCCTCAACTCAACAGTTATTTACACCAGCCTTTATTCTCCTCTCCCTCCTCAACTCAACAGTTATTTACACCAGCCTTTATTCTCCTCTCCCTCCTCATCTCAACAGTTATTTACACCAGCCTTTATTCTCCTCTCCCTCCTCCATCTGCAATCCTTGATTTACCTTTGCCATCCATTCGGACCACTTGAACATAAACTCTGGCAATCACTGTCCACCACAGGAAAGTAAACACTTCTGTCTATTGAGTCTAATATTGGGTCATAAGATGTAGCAGCTATAGAGTCTAATATTGGGTCATAAGATGTAGCAGCTATAGAGTCTAATATTGGGTCATAAGATGTAGCAGCTATAGAGTCTAATATTGGGTCATAAGATGTAGCAGCTATAGAGTCTAATATTGGGTCATAAGATGTAGCAGCTATAGAGTCTAATATTGGGTCATAAGATGTAGCAGCTATAGAGTCTAATATTGGGTCATAAGATGTAGCAGCTATAGAGTCTAATATTGGGTCATAAGATGTAGCAGCTATAGAGTCTAATATTGGGTCATAAGATGTAGCAGCTATAGAGTCTAATATTGGGTCATAAGATGTAGCAGCTATAGAGTCTAATATTGGGTCATAAGATGTAGCAGCTATAGAGTCTAATATTGGGTCATAAGATGTAGCAGCTGTTGAGTCTAATATTGGGTCATAAGATGTAGCAGCTATAGAGTCTAATATTGGGTCCTAAGATGTAGCAGCTGTTGAGTCTAATATTGAGTCATAAGATGTAGCAGCTATAGAGTCTAATATTGGGTCATAAGATGTAGCAGCTATAGAGTCTAATATTTGGTCATAAGATGTAGCAGCTATAGAGTCTAATATTGGGTCATAAGATGTAGCAGCTATAGAGTCTAATATTGGGTCATAAGATGTAGCAGCTGTTGAGTCTAATATTGAGTCATAAGATGTAGCAGCTATTGAGTCTAATATTGGGTCATAAGATGTAGCAGCTATTGAGTCTTATATTGTGTCATAAGATGTAGCAGCTATTGCAGGCGTGACTCTCTGAGAACAAAGTAGCACTACCATTTGACTGTTGTGTCTGGGGGTTTGTTGATATTAGGTAACCTTTCCTGCTGCTACGTCAAGAGTGACCCATATGCACGCAAAGCCTTGTGTCCAGACCTCAAACAGAACAAGAGAAAGGAAGAGGGAGTGAGTTAGAGGGAAAGAGGGGGGCTAGAGAGAGAAAGGAGAAAGGGAGAGAGATGGTGAACTGAGCATTAAAGACGTTTATTTATACTACTATCTCCAAAGGGGCTCCTTTTTAGCTCCTTGTTGTTGGGTCACAAACAGGCACAGACTTGTATGGAGGCTGTTTCGATGAGTGCAGTGCAGTGTCTATTCACCCAGGGTCGCTGGGGACTATGGATGTTTCCATTAGGACAGCTGGGCTCTAAATGTAAACTGTATTTTTCCTCCAGGAGGGGAGAACACCCAGGGACAGACGGGGTCAGGAATTACAGAGAGTGATACCTTCCACTGCTGCTACCAGCCAGCTCTCTCTGTATGCCCCACCATGGGAATCAGGAGGCACATGGGATGGCAGACCTTAGCCTGGTCCCAGACCTGTTTGTGCTGTATAGCCAACTCGTCCTATGGTCAGCGCTCACAGATCTGCCGGGATTCAATCTGATCGGCACTTTTCGGCTATGCACCATTTAAAGGCAGTTTAAACAACATTACCACAGTCTCTGAGATAGCATTCAAAGTAAACACGGTCCGGATTGAATCCTTTCCAAGGTCAATCAAGTGCAGCTCAATGATTGAAAAGAAGACAGTCATGTAGTGACCTCACTGTAACGTCAGCAGCAGCATGTGGACGGTGGCGGATGAGGACACTGCGGAGGATACATGCTGTATTTTGTTGAAAATCTTTTTTTAAATGTAGAGAAGTAAAACAAAATGTGTGGGGGGAGGGGGAGAAACGGCAGAAATCAAAGCTAAGCCAGTCACTATTGTACCCTTTTTGAACCGAACCAAACTGTGAAATCTTTCACCGTTGATGCCTTATGTATCAGGGATGTGGTTATTTAAGAGAATCAGGTCGGTGTGTTCTCACCGCGGCACCACCACTGTGACCACCACAACTTGCTGCGCCCCATCGACCCACAACACACCATGTGTGACAACCAACGCCAGTGACACCACCACATGGTGTGTCTCTCTCCCTGTCATGTCATGGAGGTGCCTTGTTTAATCCTAGTATGTCTGGTTCGTGCTGCCAGCCTGGCCTTAAACATCCTGGTTGTTTCAGTGAGTAGGCTGGTACTCTACTTGCACAGCCTTGCACCACAACATGACTGGACTGTTAGATCAATAGGAACGGGACAGTGTGGCTGCAGGACACGAATGGAAACACATTTATGCAATCAGGCAATAATCCTTTTCTACTACTGCATCAGTGAAACAAAGCCTGATGCAACAAAAATCCTTTTCTACTACTGCGTCAGTGAAACAAAGCCTGATGCAACAAAAATCCTTTTCTACTACTGCATCAGTGAAACAAAGCCTGATGCAACAAAAATCCTTTTCTACTACTGCGTCAGTGAAACAAAGCCTGATGCAACAAAAATCCTTTTCTACTACTGCGTCAGTGAAACAAAGCCTGATGCAACAAAAATCATTTTCTACTACTGCGTCAGTGAAACAAAGCCTGATGCAACAAAAATCCTTTTCTACTACTGCGTCAGTGAAACAAAGCCTGATGCAACAAAAATCCTTTTCTACTACTGCGTCAGTGAAACAAAGCCTGATGCAACAAAAATCCTTTTCTACTACTGCGTCAGTGAAACAAAGCCTGATGCAACAAAAATCATTTTCTACTACTGCGTCAGTGAAACAAAGCCTGATGCAACAAAAATCGCAAATGAATAAGTCATACCCAGAATGTCCACATTTACATCCACAACTGAAGGAGAGCGTGTTTTTGCTTGATGACATTATGCCATACAGTATTATTCAAAACCTCCATTGATAGCAACTGTGAAGCAAATTATGTGCTCTAATTATGTAGATTGTATTGGAAGGTATTTTTTATTTGTATAGATTTTATTGGCAGATATAGCCTCATGAGACCAAGCTAAATACACAAGGTATTTTTTATTTGTATAGATTTTATTGGCAGATATAGCCTCATGAGACCAAGCTAAATACACAAGGTATTTTTTATTTGTATAGATTTTATTGGCAGATATAGCCTCATGAGACCAAGCTAAAAAAAAGTATTGGAATGTATTTATTTTTTACATCACAGAAGTGATTGACAAAAAGATGTTACAAAGACTAAAGTTGAAACTTATTTTATTTTATTGTACGTGTACTGTGGTGGACATTATAGCGGATGGTTACAGTAGGTAAAAAAATATAGTTAGCACATCCTGATGTCCACTACAGAGGACGTTCATTAACATGCTCTTATTTAGCTCTTATTTCATGTGAAGAAATGATCCCACTGCTCTGAAAACTCACCAAACTATTCCTGAGATTTACCTACTAGAAACTATTAGAATTTTAAACTCAGAAAAAGGATATTTACAAAATGACACCAACTTACCATAAAATGTGCTATTTGTGATGGTAATTGTGATGGTAGCCATTTTGAAGAACGAGGAAGAAAAGATGATCAAGGTGACACGCCCACATGATGTCATTGAAAAGTCCATAATGTCCTCTCAAAGGGACAACAGGATCTAACGCAGTGACATATATTGTCTTAGAGATACGGACCAATAACTAATGAAACATTACAGAGGACAAAAATGAATTGCTTGGTCTCAGGAGGATAGACAGCACAGATGGTGAGCAGCAGGACCGGGGATCAAACCGCTGCCACCAGGGTAATGTGCACTAGCACTAGACCAGCCCCTGGTAAAACCTAGAGGCATCATGAGGGCACTGTTTTGGGAAGCTTTACAGATTTTCTGACGTGCAAACCGACTAGCCAAAATTTAAAACTGACCCCAATTTAACCCTTAACCCTAACCCTAATCGTAACCTAACTTTATCCAATTCTGAAATTAAATCTCGGCTTGCATGTCAGAAAATTGGGTATAGCCCTTTCCCATTATTCATTCAGCAGTGGTGAGGAGGTGCAGCTGTTCTGCTCGTTAACCGTCCTCCTCCAGTACTCCTTCTCAACATAACACTCAATGAGACGATATTACATGTCACCTTCTTGGACCGTCTCCATTCTAAAATAATCTGGAAAATGTTCCAAACTGCCTGGTAAACAACACACGTTTGGAACATCCTGTATTTACTCTGATGCTTGTGTCACGTTTCTACCAGCTACCACCTTCTTCTCCTCTCTTCCATCCCTCCCTTATCAAGCTCTGGTGACCATTACACATCTCTAATTGGACCAATTATATTATTCCTGGCTCTGACACTCCAGCTCTCTCTCCCCCACCTTCCCTCCTCTTAGGCTGGTTGTTGTCACATGCAAAAGAAATCACGCCTAATTCCCTGTGAGGGTTTCGTGTATCTACCGTTGTCGTGCACAGTTCCCCATGTTAAACAGTGCCCAGCGCTGCCGTTCACACACTCAACTGTGGTTGGTGTCCTGGTGTTTATGTCATGTAAAGGCTAATGAAGGCAGCAATGTAATTGATATAACACAACTGGACTCGTTTTAAGAAGACATCAAGAGCCCAAAGACCAGTTATGTTCTTTAGGGCTTGCAACAGAATATGTTTTTAAAAGTTTTATAACTGAAAACAAAAAAGTGTGTTTCTTTTCCAAGTCCAAGTAGTCCTTTCCGGTTTCAGTTAGTTTTCTTCATTATGGTGCTTAATGAACATGACCTAAAATGGTAGATATACTATATATAGCTTTTTCTTTTTTCCTTCTCTACATTTCTTCCTAGGTTCCTGCCTTCTTAGGAGTTTTTCCTAGACACTGTGCTTCTGCCTCTGCCTCTGCCTCTGCATTGCTTGCTCTTTGGGGATTCAGGCTGGGTATCTGCACAGCACTATGTGACAACTGCTAATGTAAAAGGGCTTTATAAAATACATTTCATTGATTGATTGATTGATTGACATTACACCCTCTACAGCAAGTCAGAGATTTCTGAGGCAGAATTTGGCACGCCTCTTAAGATGTCTCCATACCCTTTTAACAACATTGTAGTTAGCTTTTACTGTGCCAGGCTATCTATATATTTTATTCTGTCAGTGTGCTGAAATATACTGTCATCACATCTCTGGAAGGATGCTTCTCTTCCAATAGTCCAATGGTAATTATCTGCTGAAGAGGTGATCCTGCCTACTCAGATGGCTCTCATCAATCTGCTTGTTTACAAACACAGTACCTGACACACACACACACACACACACACACACACACACACACACACACACACACTCATGCAAGCAAGCATGCTCGCACCTACACACACACACACACACACACACACACACACACACACACACACACACACACACACACACACACACACACACACACAAGCATGCTCGCACCTACACACACATGCGCACACACACACACCCACAAGCACACACACCCACCTCCCTCTGATTGTGGCCTGCAGTAAACAGACAGATTTGTGGTGGATGGCTGCCACCAAGTCATAATTACTGACTACGTCTTCTCTCCAGGCTTAACTGTCAAATCCACTAATCTATCCAGGCTAACACTTTCTTTCACATCCACATTAAAACAGGGATTGTTTCTTTGAACCTTTGCAAATGAAGCCCAGAGCCTCTGTAATGAATGAAACAGCCTGTAAGACTAGAGTATTTCCAGAAGTTTAATCAGGCAGACCACTTGAGACCCAGTTACACACAGGTATTTATTTACAACATAGAGATCAAGCTATCAATGTTAAACAGCCAAGTAGTCTAGTCAGACGACACCTCTCTGGATCTCTTTCACTATATCCACGTGCTCCTCGTTGGGCCCCAAACCCAGAGGCTCCGGTGCAGTAGGGCAGAGCCATGTACATTTAGTGTACCAGTATAATCCCATCTGCCCTTTTCGGCTATGCAATGTTACCGCGGTCACGGAGATCACATTTAAAGTAAAAGCTGCAGATGTCGGCTCAATCGGAAATTACCTTTAAATGTCAACTGCACTGCAACGTGGATGTTCCACGGTCTGGACTGCATCCTGGACTTATACTTACATGTACACATATCAGAGGAGGCTGGTGGGTGGAGTTATAGGAGGACGGGCTCATTGTAATGGCTGGAATGGAAATAATGGAATGATATCAAACACATGTTTGACTCTGTTCCATTAACTCCATTCCAGCCATTACAATGAGCCCATCCTCCTATAGCTCCTCCCACCAGCCTCCTCTGAAACACATGGGTTGTACCATGGCCAGGCTTGATGCATCTACTGAGACATTCAACCCTTTGACAGCCAGATAATATCCCAAATAACTCTCCCACATGTTGTTTATGTAATGGCCTGATGTAGTCTCCCTGAGACATCCTTTTGGTAGAGGAGTTTCATTTATACACAGGGTTGGCTTTGTGTCCTAACCCTTTGATTTCAGAGGGGACGGTACTCCCCTAGAGGCTTTGGAAATAAGGGATACAAGTTGGTAAGTACATTATACAAAGCCTATGGTGACCCCTGACCTTACTCCAACACATTTCAATGACATTACCATGGCCTTCTGTGGGAAAGCAAAGCAAAGGCCAGTCCCCTCAAGGACAGTGGAAAAACACTCAATCTAAGATTATGACTGTGAAACATTGACTGCACATAGGAACCTTTCACACTAGAAAAGCTTTGTAACACATTCAACGTGTCTGTATCACCTGCATGTGTGTCTGTATCACCTGCATGTGTGTCTGTATCACCTGCATGTGTGCCTGTATCACCTGCATGTGTGCCTGTATCACCTGCATGTGTGTCTGTATCACCTGCATGTGTGTCTGTATCACCTGCATGTGTGTCTGTATCACCTGCATGTGTGTCTGTATCACCTGCATGTGTGTCTGTGTGAATCTGCATGCATCAGTCAATTCATAAAGAACACTGAAATTCTAATTCTAATTATTTTCAATGCTTTTCAATAAGGAACATTTGGAATTTGAATTTTTTGTTTACTTTCTGAATTGACTGGAATTTAAATGGAATTAACCCCAACCCTGGCGTGCAACCACAGACATCATTAATCTAATGTATCTCTGCTCACTGATGACTACAATCCACCTGTCAGGTCTGGGAGGACGGTTGCTGACACCCAGCACTACTTCTTCTTCCACTCTCCTACTCCACTACTACCTCTTCCACCCTCCTACTACCTCTTCCACCCTCCTACTACCTCTTCCACCCTCCTACTACCTCTTCCACCTTCCTACTACCTCTTCCACCCTCCTACTACCTCTTCCACCCTCCTACTACCTCTTCCACATTCCTACTACCTCTTCCACCCTCCTACTACCACTTCCCCCTTCCTACTACCTCTTCCACCCTCCTACTACCTCTTCCACCCTCCTACTACCTCTTCCACCTTCCTACTACCTCTTCCACCCTCCTACTACCTCTTCCACCCTCCTACTACCACTTCCCCCTTCCTACTACCTCTTCCACCCTCCTACTACCTCTTCCACCTTCCTACTACCTCTTCCACCTTCCTACTACCTCTTCCACCCTCCTACTACCACTTCCACATTCCTACTACCTCTTCCACCTTCCTTCTACCTCTTCCACCCTCCTACTACCACTTCCCCCTTCCTACTACCTCTTCCACCCTCCTACTACCTCTTCCACCCTCCTACTACCTCTTCCACCCTCCTACTACCTCTTCCACCCTCCTACCACCACTTCCACCCCCACCCTCCTACTACCTCTTCCACTCTCCTACTACCTCTTTCACCCTCCTACTACTTCTTCCACCCCCACCCTCCAACTCCAATACTCCCATTTATGGGCCCTGGTCAGAAGTAGTGCACTATATAGGGGATAGGATGTCATTTGGGACGTCGATATAGATCCCCTGTAATCCCTGTTCCAAGTACATCCTGTGTCAGACTTGGCTATCGATGCCATCCAATGATGAAGTGCTGGTGAACAGAGATGCTTGCTCGGTAGATGAAGTGTTCTAGAAGGGGCTGTTGGAGCTCTGCCGTCTAAGGGCACCGTGACACAAGGATAGGGGCTGCATTCCTTGGCAGGGCAGACAGAGGGAGGAGGCATGGGGAGAGACAGAGATCTCCCCAACTGCTGACAGACAGACATGCTGAACATCCCCCTTGGGTGGAAGAATCTCTCTCTCTAACTACATTATTCCAATTAGTGAACTCTCTCATGTCCCTCATTGTCTGTCCCCAAACCTCATCAGGCCAAGAGGTAATTACAGGAGGCACTGGGACCAACACTGGGACAAACACTGGGATGGGAAAACTGTCCTTTGTCGCTGGATCTAGTCTCTGTCTCTCTAATGAGTTGCTAGATCACATCCTAAAATAGAGCCTTCCAATGTCCCATGTTGTTGTTGTTGTTGTAGTAAGGGGCAAAAGATCGTGAGACCTGGCATCAGATTAAGGCTCTAAACATGGAGTGTAACATATTGTACTTTGTCATACACTGTCCAATCCAGCTGAGTCTCTTATAGGGAGGTTCCCTGTTACTTTCAAACCCAAGCTCTGAGCAGGACTAGGCAGGATGAGACTAGCTTTGAGCAGCACTAGACAGGATGAGACTGGTTCTAAGCAGGACTAGGCAGGATGAGACTAGCTTTGAGCAGCACTAGACAGGATGAGACTGGCTCTGAGCAGGACTAGGCAGGATGAGACTGGTTCTGAGCGGGACTAGACAGGATGAGACTGGCTCTGAGCAGGACTAGACACAGGATGAGACTGGCTCTGAGCAGGACTAGAGAGACAAGAATCTTCTGGACTAATTTCTAATGCGGAGTGTAAATCATTAGGGGAATTGTGAGTTGAGCTGAACTTGAGTCAGTAACAGGTCGGACTGACATCCCTCACCACCACCCATTTACACCTGTTGTATTTGATGGAGTCATGAAAACAAGTTATTTTGAACCCACCCTCCCCTGACTGTCCCCCTGCATGTGATCTGGTGAATCTCTAAAGCCCAGGTCCAATCGTCTGGGTCATTAGGGCACGTAATAGAAAATGTGTTGAAGCGCTTTACAGAAGAAAATGAGCTCTTCTCATTGGACAAGTCCAGGTAGTCCCTCTCAGTTTCAGCCTGTTTTGTTCCATTTGGTACCTAATGAAGACGATCCTGCAGTAATGTTCAGTAGGTTGTCTACTGTTTATTACTTATTAACCTGCTCTTCAGGTGCCACCAGCACTCAACTCCATGACTTTACCGTGAATTATGGAGCACATATGTGCCCAAAACCTTCTCCCGTAGCCGGACAGATATGTTTGGAGGGAGAGAGAAGAGGGTGTGGTGGAAGTGGATGCTTTTTTCAACTCAATGTACATGAATAAAAACACAGGAAACCCCTAGCAAATTCAGGAAATGATTTAGGGCCCGCTTCCTGCCTGTCTGCTGACTCTTTCCTATACAGATCTTGTCAATACGGAGCAACCATATATGGGGATACCAACACACACTCACTGCATCCTCTGGCAAGGTCTTAAACAACCTCTGTTATAAAACAGCGGTTCCCTTCGGCACCAAGGTTGCCTCTCCATTGAGGGATATTAACTCAAATGGACGTTGGCCCTTTTCTCTAGCAAAGCTCTTGAATTTCATTGCCCTTATATAAGTGTTCGCTTTGGCTGACTTTTTATTTTCCTAAAAAGAGTGCCTCCGCTTTGGCTGGTGGCCATGTCTTGGACCTCCCAACTCTTGAGCCGGTGGCTGCAGTCTCCTGGCATTGAGCTTCCCCATTGTGCCATGAATAGATTGGATCTTTGACAGACACACATTCAGAGTGGAGTGGTCTGCACTGGACTGGTCAAGGGAAGTGATCATTTGTTAGCTGTTGCATTGATAGTGAAAGAACTCAAAAAGAGCCACGGAAATGTGCTTTTGTGTTTCTTTTTATGAAGCATCTGAAACGAATAGGCGTGCAACACAGTCCTCTTTTTGCTTCCATTAAGATGCAACATAAAGACAGACACCACTGCAATATCATGAACAAGATGAATTAATATAACTAAATGGGGAAATTGGCTGTAAAGTGAACTCAGATTGAAAAGTCATACCGCAGAGAACAATGAGGTTGTTCCCAAATCTTGTGTGTGTGTGTGAGAGAGAGAGAGAGAGAGAAGGGGCACAGCTACCATCTTTCCTCTCCATCTTTAAAAAACTCAATTTCATCGGGATGCATTCCTACAATACAGATATGAGCATGTGTAGACAACAACAGAACCCTATTTCCTGATCAAACATCTTATACAGCCTCTAGCAAGTACTCGAACACTGTTCTTCTTTAACATATCTAATGACTAAAGGTTAACCATTAAAAATATGAATGGTACACAATGGAGAAGAAGAATGGAGCCGGCGGGACAAGTACACTGGAAAAGCACCACAAAGAGTGAGAGCAAGAGAGAAGAGAGGGAGAGAGAGGGGGAGAAAGAGAGGAGAGAGAAAGAGGAGAGAGGGAGAGGGGGAGAAAGAGAGGAGAGGAGGGAGAGAAAGAGAGGAGGGAGAGAGGGGGAGAAAGAGAGGGGAGAAAGAGGAGAGAGGGGGAGAAAGAGAGGAGAGGAGGGAGGATGAACTTAAGTGGAACCCGTTAGTGACGCACAACTCAGGGTCAGGAGGCTTGAGCTTGATTGATGGAGGACCAGTCTCAATGGCAGGTCTAACGGTGACGGCCAAGATGCATGTTTTATTTAACCTTTATTTAGGCAGGGAGCCCCATTGAGACCAAGGTCTCTTTTTCAAGAGTGCCCTGCATGACAAGACCAGCAGCAATTATACAATACAAGTAATTACAGTAATTACACAAAAGTTAGAGACAGATACTTTAATCATGTATTGGAACAGTCACAACACTACTCTAGTATTTATTGGACAAGTCCTAGCATGAACTTCAGGTAACACTATGCCTGCACTTAAAAAAAAAAAAAATCCAATGCAGCCATTTTTATCTCAATATCAAATCATTTCTGGTTAACAATTAAGTACCTACCTTCAATTAAAATGGTAAAAAAAAATTTGCAAAGACTAATTTCTCAGGCAAGATTTTTGCTAGGACTGTCTGGGAGTGGTTGTGGGGAGGGGAAAACTGAAAATGTGCTGTTATTGGCAGAGAGGTTTGGAACTCTTTTTTGTTGGTCTATTGACTAATTTACCACATGGTGCTGTCACCAGGAAGGCCAAAACTCCCTCCCACCAAAACAAACAGGCTGAAATTTCAGTTTGTGTTATACATATTTTTTTAAAACAGCTCTTACACTAAAAGGGCATTATACATTTTACAATATTATTCCAACCTCAGTGTGTAAATATATATACCAAAAAAAAATCTAATTGACTGCACTGTGTATTCATATAGTGTATTCTTCACATAGGTCATAGTAATATATATATGTGTAATATATATATATATGTAATATAACTATATATATCTATATATATAACTATATATATATATAACTATATATAGTAATATATATAACTATATATAGTAATATATATAACTATATATATATATATATATAACTATATATAGTTATATATATTACTATATATAGTTATATATATTACTATATATAGTTATATATATTACTATATATAGTATATATATATATTACTATATATAGTTATATATATATATTACTATATATAGTTATATATATATATTACTATATATAGTTATATATATATATTACTATATATAGTTATATATATATTACATATATAGTTATATATATATATACTATATATAGTTATATATATATTACTATATATATATATATATATATATTACTATATTACTATAGTTATATATATAGATATATATTATATATATATATATTACTATATATAGTTATATATATATATATATATATAGATATATATATATATAACTATATATATATAACTATATATATATAACTATATATAGTAATATATATAACTATATATAGTTATATATATATATATATATAGTTATATATATAACTATATATAGTTATATATATTACTATATATAGTTATATATATTACTATATATAGTTATATATATATATATACTATATATAGTTATATATATTACTATATATAGTTATATATATATTACTATATATAATTAAATATATATATTACTATATATAGTTATATATATATATATATAGTTATATATATATATATTACTATATATAGTTATATATATATATATATATATATATATATATATATATAT